>NW_028242246.1:0-225660 GCF_964263255.1 Lissotriton vulgaris
TCAGATATCGAGTCAGCGTTCCGTTTGCTCCCGGTATACCCGGATGACCAACGTTTGTTGGGATTCATGTCTCAAGGTTTGTATTACATGGACAGGTGTATGCCAATGGGGTTCTCAATATCTTGTGCTTATTTCGAGAAATTCAGTAGTTTTCTGCAATGGGTTTACACGAAGAAAACAGGTTTTCGGAAGGTGATGCATTACCTCGATGACTTTCTGTTCCTTGGGGCCGCTGGGGATGATGAATGTGCCCGGGCCTTGACTGAATTTTGTGTTTTAATGAATCAATTTGGCGTGCCGTTGGCACCAGGTAAAACTGTGGGTCCCACGACTTGCCTCGAGTTCCTCGGGATCGAGTTGGACTCTAGTGAGGGTTGTTTTCGTTTACTTGGTCTGACAATGTGACCGTCGTGGAATGCATTAATAGTCAGGCAGCGCGTTGTAAAATGATTTTGAGGCTGCTTAAAGAAATTGTCTTACTGTGTATGCAACCGAACGTGGTATTCAGAGCAAAACATGTCCCGGGGGTGATGAATCAGGCTGCTGATGCACTGTCTCGTTTTCAAATGCAGGCTTTCTCGGGTTTCCTTCCCTCAGCGGACCCCGAGCCAGCACCCTTTCCCGAAGCTCTCTGGTCTCTCGGTGCCCCGAACTTCGTTACCTCGTGGGAGAGAGTCTAGCACCAAGGACGAGGAAGGCATACGAAGGGGCGTTTCGGGCTTATTTGGCCTTTTTGGGGACTGAGAGAGGGGGACTTTGGGGGCATGAGGATTGGGTAGTACATTTTCTGATGTCCTTGCGTAAGGCTGGGAAGTCGGTGGCTACAGCCCAGAGGCATCGTGCTGCCATCTCCTTTGTTGCCAGGGCTCATAATATCCAGGACCCGACAGCGTCTTTTGCTGTACAGAAAGCGCTGCGTGGGTGGCAACGCCTTGAGGGTCGCAGAGTAGATGAGAGGCGCCCGATAGGTCTGGATAGGTTGTCCCAGTTGCTGGCCACACTCCCCGGCATATGCTCGTCTCAGTTCGAGGCCTGTTTGTTCCGAGCCGCTTTTACGCTTGCATTTCACGGGGCTATGAGGATAAGCGAGCTGGTGGCAAGGAGCAAGCGGGATGTGGCGGGGGGTTTGTGCCGGGAACACGTTCAGATCAGGGGTGAGACTATGACGGTATCCTTTGTCAAGTCAAAAACCGATCAAAGTGGGGTGGGAGACTGCATAGTCATTCGCAGGATTCCAGGGTCCTCCATGTGTCCGGTGAGGTGTTTAGAGGATTACCTAGCACAAAGGGTGGCATCATGGGGGGGGACAATGTTGAGACACGCGGACGCCACCCCACTGACAAAGTTTCAGTTTCAGCGGGTGCTCGCGATGTCAATTACCGCAGCAGGCTTGGACCCGGGTGAGTTTGGGACCCATTCCTTTCGGATAGGGGCTGCCACTGAAGCTGCAGCCAGGGGTCTTAATGTGGAACAAGTAAAACGAGTGGGGCGTTGGTCCTCCAATTGTTATAAGAGGTATGTGCGGTTGCACATGTTGTGAAGCTGTAACAATGTACTCACGCTTCTTGTCTTTTGTTTGGTTTTCAGTTACGCAAGCCTTCGAGGCGGGGCGGACTATGCAGTCGACCCAACACCAGGCCAGCGGTCAGACATCACCGGCTGTGAGAAAGGAGGTGTGGGTCGTGGGCCACTCATACGTGAGGCGTGCCGCAGACGTATTCAAAGCAGGTGACATGATTCACGTAGCTGGGGAATACGGGTACAGGATGTCCTTCTACGGAAGGGGCGGTCTCTGTATTGACCAGTTTCAAGCTTACTTTGAGGGTTTGTTAGGGCGGATGAGGTCACCGCCGTCTATAGTCATAGTACATTTAGGGGGCAATGATTTGGTCACCACCGGTAGACGACTTCTCCTGGAGGCAATGCTTTCCACCGTAAGTTGGTTGGCGAGGAGAGTTCCGGGGTGTATAATTGCGTGGTCTCATATGATCCCACGAAAAGTGTGGCGGGGGGCTAATTCGATCCCTGCTTTGAACCATTCTGTTAGGAAACTTAATAACAAAATGAGTAGGTTGTTCCGTTCCAGGACATTGCATTCTATCTCGCACGGTTGTATTACTGATGACAGTATGTATATGGGGGATGGTGTGCATTTGTCTCGGGTGGGAAATGAGTTACTCATAGGAGACTTCTTAGCATGGTTAAAAACGTTGGAGCATGACCTTTAGCTAGGAGTTTTGGTGGGGGGCCCGGATAGCCGGTCAACTATCCGGGCCTGTGGCGGTAAGGTCATGATCGGTGAGCACTAATTAGTAGATCCCTATGAGTGGGCATCACCCAACACGGATGGGAGCGCTCGGGAGAGGTGGCCATTGGCCCCTCAATGGGGAGGCGGTCCCTTCTAAGGATGGGTCGCCGGAAGTAAAGGAAAGGCGGTCAAGGCCCCTTCCTTTGTAGGAGGGGTTACAGCCCCCTCCTGGGGAATTTCCCGGGGCCAGTGACATCTGCGACGGCAGATGCGGTAAGTTGTGTGGGGTTGGGATAAGGGCCACGATACCTTATAGATACCTCACACGAGTATTCGAACGACCTTTAACTGGCGTCGAGTTTTAGGTGCCCCCGTCAAGTCAAGGGAAATTGGTAGTAGTTGCACTTGAGGTACGCCTCCGTGCTGTCGCCCATCCCAAGTGGGAGGGGTAAGTCCGGTTAGGGATCTTGACACCGGTTATGACCTTGCCGTTGGCCCTTAAACGTTAGGTTGTACAATTTCAATATGTCAAGAAATGTTTTGTAGGTTGCTAGTTCGGCTAGGAGAACCTCTGTATTAGAGAATCTGTTAAGGTTAGCCAAACATCGCAATATGGTAATGAAATTGTACATAACATGAAACGTTTAATGTTTTAATTTTGTTTTAATAAATAAGGCCGGGATGGTCACTCCATCCCACTTCCAAAAACTTCAAGAACTGTTTCCGGTTTCACTCCTTTTGGGGATTGTGTTGAGAGGGGGTGGCGGGTATCTCGGCTATATGGAAAGGGGCGACCGAATCGGTCCCCCCGAACTTATGGCCGAGTGCCTCGATCCCCCCGGGAAGCCATTTTGGGCGGGAGGCGCGTCTCAGCTGGTATGCCCGAAGCGGCGTAGCTGGGGCGCGCTCGTTCCCGCCCTAGAGTGGGCTGGCCTAGACACCGACGCAGCCAGCCACGCCCTCAGGGGCAGGCAGGGGCGGGTATACGCCCGCCCTGAAGACGGATAAAAAGGGACGCAAGACCAGAAGACATCCTCTTGTTCTTGTGCTCTGAAGCTGCACCTCCTCGCTGCACGTGAGCTCGGGACAGAACGAAGAGCCAATTTTGACCCACCCACCAGCCCCTGAAGACAGCCAGTTGTGTATAATAAAGTTGATTAATTTTGTTTCGTTTTCGTTTCCAGGTTGTAGTGCCATGTTGATTTTGAATTAATAAAGACTGTTCGTTTTGAGTATGTTTGCCATTAAAGATATGCAGTTAGTGTCGAATTTTGATGTATGCTCTTTCGGTCATAGTGGCCAATGTATTCTTAGGTTAATTTGCACTGTCGTATTTATTTTGGTAGGCGGTAAGGTCATGATCGGTGAGCACTAATTAGTAGATCCCTATGAGTGGGCGTCACCCAACACGGATGGGAGCGCTCGGGAGAGGTGGCCATTGGCCCCTCAATGGGGAGGCGGTCCCTTCTAAGGATGGGTCGCCGGAAGTAAAGGAAAGGCGGTCAAGGCCCCTTCCTTTGTAGGAGGGGTTACAGCCCCCTCCTGGGGAATTTCCCGGGGCCAGTGACATCTGCGACGGCAGATGCGGTAAGTTGTGTGGGGTTGGGATAAGGGCCACGATACCTTATAGATACCTCACACGAGTATTCGAACGACCTTTAACTGGCGTCGAGTTTTAGGTGCCCCCGTCAAGTCAAGGGAAATTGGTAGTAGTTGCACTTGAGGTACGCCTCCGTGCTGTCGCCCATCCCAAGTGGGAGGGGTAAGTCCGGTTAGGGATCTTGACACCGGTTATGACCTTGCCGTTGGCCCTTAAACGTTAGGTTGTACAATTTCAATATGTCAAGAAATGTTTTGTAGGTTGCTAGTTCGGCTAGGAGAACCTCTGTATTAGAGAATCTGTTAAGGTTAGCCAAACATCGCAATATGGTAATGAAATTGTACATAACATGAAACGTTTAATGTTTTAATTTTGTTTTAATAAATACGGCCGGGATGGTCACTCCATCCCACTTCCAAAAACTTCAAGAACTGTTTCCGGTTTCACTCCTTTTGGGGATTGTGTTGAGAGGGGGTGGCGGGTATCTCGGCTATATAACCATTCCATAAATCTTGTGTTTAGGGCCCCTGGAAGCATGAAAATCACTTTAAACATGCTAATTTTAGCTCTAACACTGATGATCCACCTACAAATGTGAACTGACGTTCAAAAATAAAACATTTGAAAACGGACCATTTTCCACATTTCTGAAGCATGACGTAATGGGGGGGTGTTATCTCTTTTGTCGAAAATCAGCCGTTTTTGCTCGAACATTAAATGCCTCCAAATGGTATTTAATTAACTTCCCGGGGTGAAGAAACCCTTTTTGAGAACTCAGAGTGAGTAAATTGGCCATTTTCATGCACTTTTAACCATTCCATTAATCTTGTGTTTAGGGCCCCTGGAAGCATGAAAATCACTTTAAACATGCTAATTTTAGCTCTAACACTGATGATCCACCTACAAATGTGAACTGACGTTCAAAAATAAAACATTTGAAAACGGACCATTTTCCACATTTCTGAAGCATGACGTAATGGGGGGGTGTTATCTCTTTTGTCAAAAATCAGCTGTTTTTGCTTGAACATTAAATGCCTCCAAATAGTATTTAATTCACTTCCCGAGCCCCTGGAAGCATGAAAATCACTTTAAACATGCTAATTTTAGCTCTAACACTGATGATCCACCTACAAATGTGAACTGACGTTCAAAAATAAAACATTTGAAAACGGACCATTTTCCACATTTCTGAAGCATGACGTAATGGGGGGGTGTTATCTCTTTTGTCGAAAATCAGCCGTTTTTGCTCGAACATTAAATGCCTCCAAATGGTATTTAATTCACTTCCCGAGCCCCTGGAAGCATGAAAATCACTTTAAACATGCTAATTTTAGCTCTAACACTGATGATCCACCTACAAATGTGAACTGACGTTCAAAAATAAAACATTTGAAAACGGACCATTTTCCACATTTCTGAAGCATGACGTTATGGGGGGGGTGTTATCTCTTTTGTCGAAAATCAGCCGTTTTTGCTCGAACATTAAATGCCTCTAAATGGTATTTAATTAACTTCCCGGGGTGAAGAAACCCTTTTTGAGAACTCAGAGTGAGTAAATTGGCCATTTTCATGCACTTTTAACCATTCCATAAATCTTGTGTTTAGGGCCCCTGGAAGCATGAAAATCACTTTAAACATGCTAATTTTAGCTCTAACACTGATGATCCACCTACAAATGTGAACTGACGTTCAAAAATAAAACATTTGAAAACGGACCATTTTCCACATTTCTGAAGCATGACGTAATGGGGGGGTGTTATCTCTTTTGTCGAAAATCAGCCGTTTTTGCTCGAACATTAAATGCCTCCAAATGGTATTTAATTAACTTCCCTAGTGAAGAAACCCTTTTTGAGAACTCTGAGTGAGTAAATTGGCCATTTTCATGCACTTTTAACCATTCCATAAATCTTGTGTTTAGGGCCCCTGGAAGCATGAAAATCACTTTAACTCCTTGGACGCTCATGACGAGCTCAGCTCGTCATGATGTACACCTCCATACACTCATGACGAGCTGAGCTCGTCATGAACAATGGGAATAAAGCAAAGCCAGCACAGGAGGAAAATAACACTAGCATCGATGGTGTTAAACATGCTAATTTTAGCTCTAACACTGATGATCCACCTACAAATGTGAACTGACGTTCAAAAATAAAACATTTGAAAACGGACCATTTTCCACATTTCTGAAGCATGACGTAATGGGGGGGTGTTATCTCTTTTGTCGAAAATCAGCCGTTTTTGCTCGAACATTAAATGCCTCCAAATGGTATTTAATTAACTTCCCGGGGTGAAGAAACCCTTTTTGAGAACTCAGAGTGAGTAAATTGGCCATTTTCATGCACTTTTAACCATTCCATAAATCTTGTGTTTAGGGCCCCTGGAAGCATGAAAATCACTTTAAACATGCTAATTTTAGCTCTAACACTGATGATCCACCTACAAATGTGAACTGACGTTCAAAAATAAAACATTTGAATACGGACCATTTTCCACATTTCTGAAGCATGACGTAATGGGGGGTGTTATCTCTTTTGTCAAAAATCAGCTATTTTTGCTTGAACATTAAATGCCTCCAAATAGTATTTAATTCACTTCCCGAGCCCCTGGAAGCATGAAAATCACTTTAAACATGCTAATTTTAGCTCTGACACTGATGATCCACCTACAAATGTGAACGGACGTTCAAAAATAAAACATTTGAAAACGGACCATTTTCCACATTTCTGAAGCATGACGTAATGGTGGGGTGTTATCTCTTTTGTCGAAAATCAGCCGTTTTTGCTCGAACATTAAATGCCTCCAAATGGTATTTAATTAACTTCCTGGGGTGAAGAAACCCTTTTTGAGAACTCAGAGTGAGTAAATTGGCCATTTTCATGCACTTTTAACCATTCCATAAATCTTGTGTTTAGGGCCCTTGGAAGCATGAAAATCACTTTAAACATGATAATTTTAGCTCTAACACTGATGATCCACCTACAAATGTGAACTGACGTTCAAAAATAAAACATTTGAAAACGGACCATATTCCACATTTCTGAAGCATGACGTAATGGGGGGGTGTTATCTCTTGTCAAAAATCAGCTCTTTTTGCTTGAACATTAAATGCCTCCAAATAGTATTTAATTCACTTCCCGAGCCCCTGGAAGCATGAAAATCACTTTAAACATGCTAATTTTAGCTCTAACACTGATGATCCACCTACAAATGTGAACTGACGTTCAAAAATAAAACATTTGAAAACGGACCATTTTCCACATTTCTGAGGCATGACGTAATGGGGGGGTGTTATCTCTTTTGTTGAAAATCAGCTGTTTTTGCTCGAACATTAAATGCCTCCAAATGGTATTTAATTAACTTCCCGGGGTGAAGAAACCCTTTTTGAGAACTCAGAGTGAGTAAATTGGCCATTTTCATGCACTTTTAACCATTCCATTAATCTTGTGTTTAGGGCCCCTGGAAGCATGAAAATCTATTTAAACATGCTAATTTTAGCTCTAACACTGATGATCCACCTACAAATGTGAACTGACGTTCAAAAATAAAACATTTGAAAACGGACCATTTTCCACATTTCTGAAGCATGACATAATGGTGTGTCTTATCTCTTTTGTCAAAAATCAGCTGTTTTTGATTGAACATTAAATGCCTCCAAATAGTATTTAATTCACTTCCCGAGCCCCTGGAAGCATGAAAATCACTTTAAACATGCTAATTTTAGCTCTAACACTGATGATCCACCTACAAATGTGAACTGACGTTCAAAAATAAAACATTTGAAAACGGACCATTTTCCACATTTCTGAAGCATGACGAAATGGGGGGGGGGTTATCTCTTTTGTCAAAAATCAGCTGTTTTTGATTGAACATTAAATGCCTCCAAATAGTATTTAATTCACTTCCCGAGCCCCTGGAAGCATGAAAATCACTTTAAACATGCTAATTTTAGCTCTAACACTGATGATCCACCTACAAATGTGAACAGACGTTCAAAAATAAAACATTTGAAAACGGACCATTTTGCACATTTCTGAAGCATGACGTAATGGGGGGGTGTTATCTCTTTTGTCGAAAATCAGCCGTTTTTGCTCGAACATTAAATGCCTCCAAATGGTATTTAATTAACTTTACGGGTGAAGAAACCCTTTTTGAGAACTCAGGGGGCATATTATCAAGGGGGTTTATCTCCGCTTTTTTGGCTTTAAAAGCCAAGAAAGCGGAGATAAAATTATCTCCCTATTACCTAGCTGCCGCTAACACCAGTTAGTGACAGCTAGTAGGAGATAGCGACCATCTTGGGCCCCGCTTTGCATGTCAGTGATATTTATCACTAATGACATGCAAAGTGGGCGTGCCAAGATGTTAGCGACTGGAAACAGTCCCTAACATCGCTATCTCCTATTACCAACTTTTGGAGATATTCGCGCTAAGCCCGAATATCTCCAAAAGCTAACACCTGCCCTGAGCAGTTCTTAGCCATGTTATCCAATGGGAGGTGGATAACATGGCTAAGAGCATTTGCTCGATAATGCATGAATATCGCTGACTTTTCAGCGATATTCATGCATTGCGGCCGTTTTTTATCGCATTTGCGATAAACCTTGCTAATAGCAAGGTTTATCTGCGATAAAAATCGCCGATGTGCGGCGATAATTTTTGTCTCTAAACAAGTTAGAGACAAAAATTATCGCTAGTTGTTGGTAATATGCCCCTCAGAGTGAGTAAATTGGCCATTTTCATGCACTTTTAACCATTCCATAAATCTTGTGTTTAGGGCCCCTGGAAGCATGAAAATCACTTTAAACATGCTAATTTTAGCTCTAACACTGATGATCCACCTACAAATGTGAACTGATGTTCAAAAATAAAACATTTGAAAACGGACCATTTTCCACATTTCTGAAGCATGACGTAATGGGGGGGGTGTTATCTCTTTTGTCAAAAATCAGCTGTTTTTGCTTGAACATTAAATGCCTCCAAATAGTATTTAATTCACTTCCCGAGCCCCTGGAAGCATGAAAATCACTTTAAACATGCTAATTTTAGCTCTAACACTGATGATCCACCTACAAATGTGAACAGACGTTCAAAAATAAAACATTTGAAAACGGACCATTTTCCACATTTCTGAAGCATGACGTAATGGGGGGGTGTTATCTCTTTTGTCAAAAATCAGCTGTTTTTGCTTGAACATTAAATGCCTCCAAATAGTATTTAATTCACTTCCCGAGCCCCTGGAAGCATGAAAATCACTTTAAACATGCTAATTTTAGCTCTAACACTGATGATCCACCTACAAATGTGAACTGACGTTCAAAAATAAAACATTTGAAAACGGACCATTTTCCACATTTCTGAAGCATGACGTAATGGGGGGGTGTTATCTCTTTTGTCAAAAAGCAGCTTTTTTTGCTTGAACATTAAATGCCTCCAAATAGTATTTAATTCACTTCCCGAGCCCCTGGAAGCATGAAAATCACTTTAAACATGCTAATTTTAGCTCTAACACTGATGATCCACCTACAAATGTGAACAGACGTTCAAAAATAAAACATTTGAAAACGGACCATTTTCCACATTTCTGAAGCATGACGTAATGGGCGGTGTTATCTCTTTTGTTGAAAATCAGCCGTTTTTGCTCGAACATTAAATGCCTCCAAATGGTATTTAATTAACTTCCCGGGGTGAAGAAACCCTTTTTTTAGAACTCAGAGTGAGTAAATTGGCCATTTTCATGCAACTTTTAACCATTCCATTAATCTTGTGTTTAGGGCCCCTGGAAGCATGAAAATCACTTTAAACATGCTAATTGTAGCTCTAACACTGATGATCCACCTACAAATGTGAACTGACGTTCAAAAATAAAACATTTGAAAACTGACCATTTTCCACATTTCAGAAGCATGACGTAATGGGGGGGGTGTTATCTCTTTTGTCAAAAATCAGCTGTTTTTGATTGAACATTAAATGCCTCCAAATAGTATTTAATTCACTTCCCGAGCCCCTTGAATCATGAAAATCACTTTAAACATGCTAATTTTAGCTCTAACACTGATGATCCACCTACAAATGTGAACTGACGTTCAAAAATAAAACATTTGAAAACGGACCATTTTCCACATTTCTGAAGCATGACGTAATGGGGGGGTGTTATCTCTTTGTCGAAAATCAGCCGTTTTTACTCGAACATTAAATGCCTCCAAATGGTATTTAATTAACTTCCCGGGGTGAAGAAACCCTTTTTGAGAACTCAGAGTGAGTAAATTGGCCATTTTCATGCACTTTTAACCATTCCATAAATCTTGTGTTTAGGGCCTTTGGAAGCATGAAAATCACTTTAAACATGATAATTTTAACTCTAACACTGATGATTCACCTACAAATGTGAACTGACGTTCAAAAATAAAACATTTGAAAACGGACCATATTCCACATTTCTGAAGCATGACGTAATGGGGGGGTGTTATCTCTTTTGTCAAAAATCAGCTGTTTTTGCTTGAACATTAAATGCCTCCAAATAGTATTTAATTCACTTCCCGAGCCCCTGGAAGCATGAAAATCACTTTAAACATGCTAATTTTAGCTCTAACACTGATGATCCACCTACAAATGTGAACTGACGTTCAAAAATAAAACATTTGAAAACGGACCATTTTCCACATTTCTGAAGCATGACGTTATGGGGGGGGGTGTTATCTCTTTTGTCGAAAATCAGCCGTTTTTGCTCGAACATTAAATGCCTCTAAATGGTATTTAATTAACTTCCCGGGGTGAAGAAACCCTTTTTGAGAACTCAGAGTGAGTAAATTGGCCATTTTCATGCACTTTTAACCATTCCATAAATCTTGTGTTTAGGGCCCCTGGAAGCATGAAAATCACTTTAAACATGCTAATTTTAGCTCTAACACTGATGATCCACCTACAAATGTGAACTGACGTTCAAAAATAAAACATTTGAAAACGGACCATTTTCCACATTTCTGAAGCATGACGTAATGGGGGGGTGTTATCTCTTTTGTCGAAAATCAGCCGTTTTTGCTCGAACATTAAATGCCTCCAAATGGTATTTAATTAACTTCCCTAGTGAAGAAACCCTTTTTGAGAACTCAGAGTGAGTAAATTGGCCATTTTCATGCACTTTTAACCATTCCATAAATCTTGTGTGTAGGGCCCCTGGAAGCATGAAAATCACTTTAACTCCTTGGACGCTCATGACGAGCTCAGCTCGTCATGATGTACACCTCCATATACTCATGACGAGCTGAGCTCGTCATGAACAATGGGAATAAAGCAAAGCCAGCACAGGAGGAAAATAACACTAGCATCGATGGTGTTAAACATGCTAATTTTAGCTCTAACACTGATGATCCACCTACAAATGTGAACTGACGTTCAAAAATAAAACATTTGAAAACGGACCATTTTCCACATTTCTGAAGCATGACATAATGGGGGGATGTTATCTCTGTTGTCAAAAATCAGCTGTTTTTGATTGAACATTAAATGCCTCCAAATAGTATTTAATTAACTTCCCGAGCCCCTGGAAGCATGAAAATCACTTTAAACATGCTAATTTTAGCTCTAACACTGATGATCCACCTACAAATGTGAACTGATGTTCAAAAATAAAATATTTGAAAACGGACCATTTTCCACATTTCTGAAGCATGACGTAATGGGGGGGTGTTATCTCTTTTGTCGAAAATCAGCCGTTTTTGCTCGAACATTAAATGCCTCCAAATGGTATTTAATTAACTTCCCGGGGTGAAGAAACCCTTTTTGAGAACTCAGAGTGAGTAAATTGGCCATTTTCATGCACTTTTAACCATTCCATAAATCTTGTGTTTAGGGCCCCTGGAAGCATGAAAATCACTTTAAACATGCTAATTTTAGCTCTAACACTGATGATCCACCTACAAATGTGAACTGACGTTCAAAAATAAAACATTTGAAAACGGACCATTTTCCACATTTCTGAAGCATGACGTAATGGGGGGTGTTATCTCTTTTGTCAAAAATCAGCTATTTTTGCTTGAACATTAAATGCCTCCAAATAGTATTTAATTCACTTCCCGAGCCCCTGGAAGCATGAAAATCACTTTAAACATGCTAATTTTAGCTCTGACACTGATGATCCACCTACAAATGTGAACGGACGTTCAAAAATAAAACATTTGAAAACGGACCATTTTCCACATTTCTGAAGCATGACGTAATGGTGGGGTGTTATCTCTTTTGTCGAAAATCAGCCGTTTTTGCTCGAACATTAAATGCCTCCAAATGGTATTTATTTAACTTCCTGGGGTGAAGAAACCCTTTTTGAGAACTCAGAGTGAGTAAATTGGCCATTTTCATGCACTTTTAACCATTCCATAAATCTTGTGTTTAGGGCCCTTAGAAGCATGAAAATCACTTTAAACATGATAATTTTAGCTCTAACACTGATGATCCACCTACAAATGTGAACTGACGTTCAAAAATAAAACATTTGAAAACGGACCATATTCCACATTTCTGAAGCATGACGTAATGGGGGGGTGTTATCTCTTGTCAAAAATCAGCTCTTTTTGCTTGAACATTAAATGCCTCCAAATAGTATTTAATTCACTTCCCGAGCCCCTGGAAGCATGAAAATCACTTTAAACATGCTAATTTTAGCTCTAACACTGATGATCCACCTACAAATGTGAACTGACGTTCAAAAATAAAACATTTGAAAACGGACCATTTTCCACATTTCTGAGGCATGACGTAATGGGGGGGTGTTATCTCTTTGGTTGAAAATCAGCCGTTTTTGCTCGAACATTAAATGCCTCCAAATGGTATTTAATTAACTTCCCGGGGTGAAGAAACCCTTTTTGAGAACTCAGAGTGAGTAAATTGGCCATTTTCATGCACTTTTAACCATTCCATTAATCTTGTGTTTAGGGCCCCTGGAAGCATGAAAATCTATTTAAACATGCTAATTTTAGCTCTAACACTGATGATCCACCTACAAATGTGAACTGACGTTCAAAAATAAAACATTTGAAAACGGACCATTTTCCACATTTCTGAAGCATGACATAATGGTGTGTCTTATCTCTTTTGTCAAAAATCAGCTGTTTTTGATTGAACATTAAATGCCTCCAAATAGTATTTAATTCACTTCCCGAGCCCCTGGAAGCATGAAAATCAATTTAAACATGCTAATTTTAGCTCTAACACTGATGATCCACCTACAAATGTGAACTGACGTTCAAAAATAAAACATTTGAAAACGGACCATTTTCCACATTTCTGAAGCATGACGAAATGGGGGGGGGGTTATCTCTTTTGTCAAAAATCAGCTGTTTTTGATTGAACATTAAATGCCTCCAAATAGTATTTAATTCACTTCCCGAGCCCCTGGAAGCATGAAAATCACTTTAAACATGCTAATTTTAGCTCTAACACTGATGATCCACCTACAAATGTGAACAGACGTTCAAAAATAAAACATTTGAAAACGGACCATTTTGCACATTTCTGAAGCATGACGTAATGGGGGGGTGTTATCTCTTTTGTCGAAAATCAGCCGTTTTTGCTCGAACATTAAATGCCTCCAAATGGTATTTAATTAACTTCCCGGGTGAAGAAACCCTTTTTGAGAACTCAGAGTGAGTAAATTGGCCATTTTCATGCACTTTTAACCATTCCATAAATCTTGTGTTTAGGGCCCCTGGAAGCATGAAAATCACTTTAAACATGCTAATTTTAGCTCTAACACTGATGATCCACCTACAAATGTGAACTGATGTTCAAAAATAAAACATTTGAAAACGGACCATTTTCCACATTTCTGAAGCATGACGTAATGGGGGGGGTGTTATCTCTTTTGTCAAAAATCAGCTGTTTTTGCTTGAACATTAAATGCCTCCAAATAGTATTTAATTCACTTCCCGAGCCCCTGGAAGCATGAAAATCACTTTAAACATGCTAATTTTAGCTCTAACACTGATGATCCACCTACAAATGTGAACAGACGTTCAAAAATAAAACATTTGAAAACGGACCATTTTCCACATTTCTGAAGCATGACGTAATGGGGGGGTGTTATCTCTTTTGTCAAAAATCAGCTGTTTTTGCTTGAACAATAAATGCCTCCAAATAGTATTTAATTCACTTCCCGAGCCCCTGGAAGCATGAAAATCACTTTAAACATGCTAATTTTAGCTCTAACACTGATGATCCACCTACAAATGTGAACTGACGTTCAAAAATAAAACATTTGAAAACGGACCATTTTCCACATTTCTGAAGCATGACGTAATGGGGGGGTGTTATCTCTTTGTCGAAAATCAGCCGTTTTTGCTCGAACATTAAATGCCTCCAAATGGTATTTAATTAACTTCCCGGGGTGAAGAAACCGTTTTTGAGAACTCAGAGTGAGTAAATTGGCCATTTTCATGCACTTTTAACCATTCCATAAATCTTGTGTTTAGGGCCCTTGGAAGCATGAAAATCACTTTAAATATGATAATTTTAGCTCTAACACTGATGATCAACCTACAAATGTGAACTGACGTTCAAAAATAAAACATTTGAAAGCGGACCATTTTCCACATTTCTGAAGCAAGACGTAATGGGGGGGGTGTTATCTCTTTTGTCAAAAATCAGCTGTTTTTGCTTGAACATTAAATGCCTCCAAATAGTATTTAATTCACTTCCCGAGACCCTGGAAGCATGAAAATCACTTTAAACATGCTAATTTTAGCTCTAACACTGATGATCCACCTACAAATGTGAACTGACGTTCAAAAATAAAACATTTGAAAATGGACCATTTTCCACATTTCTGAAGCATGACGTAATGGGGGGGTGTTATCTCTTTTGTCAAAAAGCAGCTTTTTTTGCTTGAACATTAAATGCCTCCAAATAGTATTTAATTCACTTCCCGAGCCCCTGGAAGCATGAAAATCACTTTAAACATGCTAATTTTAGCTCTAACACTGATGATCCACCTACAAATGTGAACAGACGTTCAAAAATAAAACATTTGAAAACGGACCATTTTCCACATTTCTGAAGCATGACGTAATGGGCGGTGTTATCTCTTTTGTTGAAAATCAGCCGTTTTTGCTCGAACATTAAATGCCTCCAAATGGTATTTAATTAACTTCCCGGGGTGAAGAAACCCTTTTTTTTAGAACTCAGAGTGAGTAAATTGGCCATTTTCATGCAACTTTTAACCATTCCATTAATCTTGTGTTTAGGGCCCCTGGAAGCATGAAAATCACTTTAAACATGCTAATTGTAGCTCTAACACTGATGATCCACCTACAAATGTGAACTGACGTTCAAAAATAAAACATTTGAAAACTGACCATTTTCCACATTTCAGAAGCATGACGTAATGGGGGGGGTGTTATCTCTTTTGTCAAAAATCAGCTGTTTTTGATTGAACATTAAATGCCTCCAAATAGTATTTAATTCACTTCCCGAGCCCCTTGAATCATGAAAATCACTTTAAACATGCTAATTTTAGCTCTAACACTGATGATCCACCTACAAATGTGAACTGACGTTCAAAAATAAAACATTTGAAAACGGACCATTTTCCACATTTCTGAAGCATGACGTAATGGGGGGGTGTTATCTCTTTGTCGAAAATCAGCCGTTTTTGCTCGAACATTAAATGCCTCCAAATGGTATTTAATTAACTTCCCGGGGTGAAGAAACCCTTTTTTTAGAACTCAGAGTGAGTAAATTGGCCATTTTCATGCAACTTTTAACCATTCCATTAATCTTGTGTTTAGGGCCCCTGGAAGCATGAAAATCACTTTAAACATGCTAATTGTAGCTCTAACACTGATGATCCACCTACAAATGTGAACTGACGTTCAAAAATAAAACATTTGAAAACGGACCATTTTCCACATTTCTGAAGCATGACATAATGGTGTGTCTTATCTCTTTTGTCAAAAATCAGCTGTTTTTGATTGAACATTAAATGCCTCCAAATAGTATTTAATTCACTTCCCGAGCCCCTGGAAGCATGAAAATCACTTTAAACATGCTAATTTTAGCTCTAACACTGATGATCCACCTACAAATGTGAACTGACGTTCAAAAATAAAACATTTGAAAACGGACCATTTTCCACATTTCTGAAGCATGACGAAATGGGGGGGGGGTTATCTCTTTTGTCAAAAATCAGCTGTTTTTGATTGAACATTAAATGCCTCCAAATAGTATTTAATTCACTTCCCGAGCCCCTGGAAGCATGAAAATCACTTTAAACATGCTAATTTTAGCTCTAACACTGATGATCCACCTACAAATGTGAACAGACGTTCAAAAATAAAACATTTGAAAACGGACCATTTTGCACATTTCTGAAGCATGACGTAATGGGGGGGTGTTATCTCTTTTGTCGAAAATCAGCCGTTTTTGCTCGAACATTAAATGCCTCCAAATGGTATTTAATTAACTTCCCGGGTGAAGAAACCCTTTTTGAGAACTCAGAGTGAGTAAATTGGCCATTTTCATGCACTTTTAACCATTCCATAAATCTTGTGTTTAGGGCCCCTGGAAGCATGAAAATCACTTTAAACATGCTAATTTTAGCTCTAACACTGATGATCCACCTACAAATGTGAACTGATGTTCAAAAATAAAACATTTGAAAACGGACCATTTTCCACATTTCTGAAGCATGACGTAATGGGGGGGGTGTTATCTCTTTTGTCAAAAATCAGCTGTTTTTGCTTGGACATTAAATGCCTCCAAATAGTATTTAATTCACTTCCCGAGCCCCTGGAAGCATGAAAATCACTTTAAACATGCTAATTTTAGCTCTAACACTGATGATCCACCTACAAATGTGAACAGACGTTCAAAAATAAAACATTTGAAAACGGACCATTTTCCACATTTCTGAAGCATGACGTAATGGGGGGGTGTTATCTCTTTTGTCAAAAATCAGCTGTTTTTGCTTGAACATTAAATGCCTCCAAATAGTATTTAATTCACTTCCCGAGCCCCTGGAAGCATGAAAATCACTTTAAACATGCTAATTTTAGCTCTAACACTGATGATCCACCTACAAATGTGAACTGACGTTCAAAAATAAAACATTTGAAAACGGACCATTTTCCACATTTCTGAACCATGACGTAATGGGGGGGTGTTATCTCTTTGTCGAAAATCAGCCGTTTTTGCTCGAACATTAAATGCCTCCAAATGGTATTTAATTAACTTCCCGGGGTGAAGAAACCGTTTTTGAGAACTCAGAGTGAGTAAATTGGCCATTTTCATGCACTTTTAACCATTCCATAAATCTTGTGTTTAGGGCCCTTGGAAGCATGAAAATCACTTTAAATATGATAATTTTAGCTCTAACACTGATGATCAACCTACAAATGTGAACTGACGTTCAAAAATAAAACATTTGAAAGCGGACCATTTTCCACATTTCTGAAGCAAGACGTAATGGGGGGGGTGTTATCTCTTTTGTCAAAAATCAGCTGTTTTTGCTTGAACATTAAATGCCTCCAAATAGTATTTAATTCACTTCCCGAGACCCTGGAAGCATGAAAATCACTTTAAACATGCTAATTTTAGCTCTAACACTGATGATCCACCTACAAATGTGAACTGACGTTCAAAAATAAAACATTTGAAAACGGACCATTTTCCACATTTCTGAAGCATGACGTAATGGGGGGGTGTTATCTCTTTTGTCAAAAAGCAGCTTTTTTTGCTTGAACATTAAATGCCTCCAAATAGTATTTAATTCACTTCCCGAGCCCCTGGAAGCATGAAAATCACTTTAAACATGCTAATTTTAGCTCTAACACTGATGATCCACCTACAAATGTGAACAGACGTTCAAAAATAAAACATTTGAAAACGGACCATTTTCCACATTTCTGAAGCATGACGTAATGGGCGGTGTTATCTCTTTTGTTGAAAATCAGCCGTTTTTGCTCGAACATTAAATGCCTCCAAATGGTATTTAATTAACTTCCCGGGGTGAAGAAACCCTTTTTTTAGAACTCAGAGTGAGTAAATTGGCCATTTTCATGCAACTTTTAACCATTCCATTAATCTTGTGTTTAGGGCCCCTGGAAGCATGAAAATCACTTTAAACATGCTAATTGTAGCTCTAACACTGATGATCCACCTACAAATGTGAACTGACGTTCAAAAATAAAACATTTGAAAACTGACCATTTTCCACATTTCAGAAGCATGACGTAATGGGGGGGGTGTTATCTCTTTTGTCAAAAATCAGCTGTTTTTGATTGAACATTAAATGCCTCCAAATAGTATTTAATTCACTTCCCGAGCCCCTTGAATCATGAAAATCACTTTAAACATGCTAATTTTAGCTCTAACACTGATGATCCACCTACAAATGTGAACTGACGTTCAAAAATAAAACATTTGAAAACGGACCATTTTCCACATTTCTGAAGCATGACGTAATGGGGGGGTGTTATCTCTTTGTCGAAAATCAGCCGTTTTTACTCGAACATTAAATGCCTCCAAATGGTATTTAATTAACTTCCCGGGGTGAAGAAACCCTTTTTGAGAACTCAGAGTGAGTAAATTGGCCATTTTCATGCACTTTTAACCATTCCATAAATCTTGTGTTTAGGGCCCCTGGAAGCATGAAAATCACTTTAAACATGCTAATTTTAGCTCTAACACTGATGATCCACCTACAAATGTGAACTGACGTTCAAAAATAAAACATTTGAAAACGGACCATTTTCCATATTTCTGAAGCATGACGTAATGGGGGGGTGTTATCTCTTTTGTCAAAAATCAGCTGTTTTTGCTTGAACATTAAATGCCTCCAAATAGTATTTAATTCACTTCCCGAGCCCCTGGAAGCATGAAAATCACTTTAAACATGCTAATTTTAGCTCTAACACAGATGATCCACCTACAAATGTGAACTGACGTTCAAAAATAAAACATTTGAAAACGGACCATTTTCCACATTTCTGAAGCATGACGTAATGGGGGGGTGTTATCTCTTTTGTCGAAAATCAGCCGTTTTTGCTCGAACATTAAATGCCTCCAAATGGTATTTAATTAACTTCCCGGGGTGAAGAAACCCTTTTTGAAAACTCAGAGTGAGTAAATTGGCCATTTTCATGCACTTTTAACCATTCCATAAATCTTGTGTTTAGGGCCCCTGGAAGCATGAAAATCACTTTAAACATGCTAATTTTAGCTCTAACACTGATGATCCACCTACAAATGTGAACTGACGTTCAAAAATAAAACATTTGAAAACGGACCATTTTCCACATTTCTGAAGCATGACGTAATGGGGGGGTGTTATCTCTTTTGTCAAAAATCAGCTGTTTTTGCTTGAACATTAAATGCCTCCAAATAGTATTTAATTCACTTCCCGAGCCCCTGGAAGCATGAAAATCACTTTAAACATGCTAATTTTAGCTCTAACACTGATGATCCACCTACAAATGTGAACAGACGTTCAAAAATAAAACATTTGAAAACGGACCATTTTCCACATTTCTGAAGCATGACGTAATGGGGGGTGTTATCTCTTTTGTCGAAAATCAGCCGTTTTTGCTCGAACATTAAATGCCTCCAAATGGTATTTAATTAACTTCCCGGGGTGAAGAAACCCTTTTTGAGAACTCAGAGTGAGTAAATTGGCCATTTTCATGCACTTTTAACCATTCCATAAATCTTGTGTTTAGGGCCCTTGGAAGCATGAAAATCACTTTAAACATGATAATTTTAACTCTAACACTGATGATTCACCTACAAATGTGAACTGACGTTCAAAAATAAAACATTTGAAAACGGACCATATTCCACATTTCTGAAGCATGACGTAATGGGGGGTGTTATCTCTTTTGTCAAAAATCAGCTGTTTTTGCTTGAACATTAAATGCCTCCAAATAGTATTTAATTCACTTCCCGAGCCCCTGGAAGCATGAAAATCACTTTAAACATGCTAATTTTAGCTCTAACACTGATGATCCACCTACAAATGTGAACTGACGTTCAAAAATAAAACATTTGAAAACGGACCATTATCCACATTTCTGAAGCATGACGTTATGGGGGGGTGTTATCTCTTTTGTCGAAAATCAGCCGTTTTTGCTCGAACATTAAATGCCTCTAAATGGTATTTAATTAACTTCCCGGGGTGAAGAAACCCTTTTTGAGAACTCAGAGTGAGTAAATTGGCCATTTTCATGCACTTTTAACCATTCCATAAATCTTGTGTTTAGGGCCCCTGGAAGCATGAAAATCACTTTAAACATGCTAATTTTAGCTCTAACACTGATGATCCACCTACAAATGTGAACTGACGTTCAAAAATAAAACATTTGAAAACGGACCATTTTCCACATTTCTGAAGCATGACGTAATGGGGGGGTGTTATCTCTTTTGTCGAAAATCAGCCGTTTTTGATCGAACATTAAATGCCTCCAAATGGTATTTAATTAACTTCCCTAGTGAAGAAACCCTTTTTGAGAACTCAGAGTGAGTAAATTGGCCATTTTCATGCACTTTTAACCATTCCATAAATCTTGTGTTTAGGGCCCCTGGAAGCATGAAAATCACTTTAAACATGCTAATTTTAGCTCTGACACTGATGATCCACCTTCAAATGTGAACGGACGTTCAAAAATAAAACATTTGAAAACGGACCATTTTCCACATTTCTGAGGCATGACGTAATGGGGGGGTGTTATCTCTTTTGTTGAAAATCAGCCGTTTTTGCTCGAACATTAAATGCCTCCAAATGGTATTTAATTAACTTCCCGGGGTGAAGAAACCCTTTTTGAGAACTCAGAGTGAGTAAATTGGCCATTTTCATGCACTTTTAACCATTCCATTAATCTTGTGTTTAGGGCCCCTGGAAGCATGAAAATCTATTTAAACATGCTAATTTTAGCTCTAACACTGATGATCCACCTACAAATGTGAACTGACGTTCAAAAATAAAACATTTGAAAACGGACCATTTTCCACATTTCTGAAGCATGACATAATGGTGGGTCTTATCTCTTTTGTCAAAAATCAGCTGTTTTTGATTGAACATTAAATGCCTCCAAATAGTATTTAATTCACTTCCCGAGCCCCTGGAAGCATGAAAATCACTTTAAACATGCTAATTTTAGCTCTAACACTGATGATCCACCTACAAATGTGAACTGACGTTCAAAAATAAAACATTTGAAAACGGACCATTTTCCACATTTCTGAAGCATGACGAAATGGGGGGGGGTTATCTCTTTTGTCAAAAATCAGCTGTTTTTGATTGAACATTAAATGCCTCCAAATAGTATTTAATTCACTTCCCGAGCCCCTGGAAGCATGAAAATCACTTTAAACATGCTAATTTTAGCTCTAACACTGATGATCCACCTACAAATGTGAACAGACGTTCAAAAATAAAACATTTGAAAACGGACCATTTTGCACATTTCTGAAGCATGACGTAATGGGGGGGTGTTATCTCTTTTGTCGAAAATCAGCCGTTTTTGCTCGAACATTAAATGCCTCCAAATGGTATTTAATTAACTTCCCGGGGTGAAGAAACCGTTTTTGAGAACTCAGAGTGAGTAAATTGGCCATTTTCATGCACTTTTAACCATTCCATAAATCTTGTGTTTAGGGCCCTTGGAAGCATGAAAATCACTTTAAATATGATAATTTTAGCTCTAACACTGATGAACAACCTACAAATGTGAACTGACGTTCAAAAATAAAACATTTGAAAGCGGACCATTTTCCACATTTCTGAAGCAAGACGTAATGGGGGGGGTGTTATCTCTTTTGTCAAAAATCAGCTGTTTTTGCTTGAACATTAAATGCCTCCAAATAGTATTTAATTCACTTCCCGAGACCCTGGAAGCATGAAAATCACTTTAAACATGCTAATTTTAGCTCTAACACTGATGATCCACCTACAAATGTGAACTGACGTTCAAAAATAAAACATTTGAAAACGGACAATTTTCCACATTTCTGAAGCATGACGTAATGGGGGGGTGTTATCTCTTTTGTCAAAAAGCAGCTTTTTTTGCTTGAACATTAAATGCCTCCAAATAGTATTTAATTCACTTCCCGAGCCCCTGGAAGCATGAAAATCACTTTAAACATGCTAATTTTAGCTCTAACACTGATGATCCACCTACAAATGTGAACAGACGTTCAAAAATAAAACATTTGAAAACGGACCATTTTCCACATTTCTGAAGCATGACGTAATGGGCGGTGTTATCTCTTTTGTTGAAAATCAGCCGTTTTTGCTCGAACATTAAATGCCTCCAAATGGTATTTAATTAACTTCCCGGGGTGAAGAAACCCTTTTTTTAGAACTCAGAGTGAGTAAATTGGCCATTTTCATGCAACTTTTAACCATTCCATTAATCTTGTGTTTAGGGCCCCTGGAAGCATGAAAATCACTTTAAACATGCTAATTGTAGCTCTAACACTGATGATCCACCTACAAATGTGAACTGACGTTCAAAAATAAAACATTTGAAAACTGACCATTTTCCACATTTCAGAAGCATGACGTAATGGGGGGGGTGTTATCTCTTTTGTCAAAAATCAGCTGTTTTTGATTGAACATTAAATGCCTCCAAATAGTATTTAATTCACTTCCCGAGCCCCTTGAATCATGAAAATCACTTTAAACATGCTAATTTTAGCTCTAACACTGATGATCCACCTACAAATGTGAACTGACGTTCAAAAATAAAACATTTGAAAACGGACCATTTTCCACATTTCTGAAGCATGACGTAATGGGGGGGTGTTATCTCTTTGTCGAAAATCAGCCGTTTTTACTCGAACATTAAATGCCTCCAAATGGTATTTAATTAACTTCCCGGGGTGAAGAAACCCTTTTTGAGAACTCAGAGTGAGTAAATTGGCCATTTTCATGCACTTTTAACCATTCCATAAATCTTGTGTTTAGGGCCCCTGGAAGCATGAAAATCACTTTAAACATGCTAATTTTAGCTCTAACACTGATGATCCACCTACAAATGTGAACTGACGTTCAAAAATAAAACATTTGAAAACGGACCATTTTCCATATTTCTGAAGCATGACGTAATGGGGGGGTGTTATCTCTTTTGTCAAAAATCAGCTGTTTTTGCTTGAACATTAAATGCCTCCAAATAGTATTTAATTCACTTCCCGAGCCCCTGGAAGCATGAAAATCACTTTAAACATGCTAATTTTAGCTCTAACACTGATGATCCACCTACAAATGTGAACTGACGTTCAAAAATAAAACATTTGAAAACGGACCATTTTCCACATTTCTGAAGCATGACGTAATGGGGGGGTGTTATCTCTTTTGTCGAAAATCAGCCGTTTTTGCTCGAACATTAAATGCCTCCAAATGGTATTTAATTAACTTCCCGGGGTGAAGAAACCCTTTTTGAAAACTCAGAGTGAGTAAATTGGCCATTTTCATGCACTTTTAACCATTCCATAAATCTTGTGTTTAGGGCCCCTGGAAGCATGAAAATCACTTTAAACATGCTAATTTTAGCTCTAACACTGATGATCCACCTACAAATGTGAACTGACGTTCAAAAATAAAACATTTGAAAACGGACCATTTTCCACATTTCTGAAGCATGACGTAATGGGGGGGTGTTATCTCTTTTGTCAAAAATCAGCTGTTTTTGCTTGAACATTAAATGCCTCCAAATAGTATTTAATTCACTTCCCGAGCCCCTGGAAGCATGAAAATCACTTTAAACATGCTAATTTTAGCTCTAACACTGATGATCCACCTACAAATGTGAACAGACGTTCAAAAATAAAACATTTGAAAACGGACCATTTTCCACATTTCTGAAGCATGACGTAATGGGGGGTGTTATCTCTTTTGTCGAAAATCAGCCGTTTTTGCTCGAACATTAAATGCCTCCAAATGGTATTTAATTAACTTCCCGGGGTGAAGAAACCCTTTTTGAGAACTCAGAGTGAGTAAATTGGCCATTTTCATGCACTTTTAACCATTCCATAAATCTTGTGTTTAGGGCCCTTGGAAGCATGAAAATCACTTTAAACATGATAATTTTAACTCTAACACTGATGATTCACCTACAAATGTGAACTGACGTTCAAAAATAAAACATTTGAAAACGGACCATATTCCACATTTCTGAAGCATGACGTAATGGGGGGGTGTTATCTCTTTTGTCAAAAATCAGCTGTTTTTGCTTGAACATTAAATGCCTCCAAATAGTATTTAATTCACTTCCCGAGCCCCTGGAAGCATGAAAATCACTTTAAACATGCTAATTTTAGCTCTAACACTGATGATCCACCTACAAATGTGAACTGACGTTCAAAAATAAAACATTTGAAAACGGACCATTTTCCACATTTCTGAGGCATGACGTAATGGGGGGGTGTTATCTCTTTTGTTGAAAATCAGCCGTTTTTGCTCGAACATTAAATGCCTCCAAATGGTATTTAATTAACTTCCCGGGGTGAAGAAACCCTTTTTGAGAACTCAGAGTGAGTAAATTGGCCATTTTCATGCACTTTTAACCATTCCATTAATCTTGTGTTTAGGGCCCCTGGAAGCATGAAAATCACGTTAAACATGCTAATTTTAGCTCTAACACTGATGATCCACCTACAAATGTGAACTGACGTTCAAAAATAAAACATTTGAAAACGGACCATTTTCCACATTTCTGAAGCATGACATAATGGGGGGTCTTATCTCTTTTGTCAAAAATCAGCTGTTTTTGATTGAACATTAAATGCCTCCAAATAGTATTTAATTCACTTCCCGAGCCCCTGGAAGCATGAAAATCACTTTAAACATGCTAATTTTAGCTCTAACACTGATGATCCACCTACAAATGTGAACTGACGTTCAAAAATAAAACATTTGAAAACGGACCATTATCCACATTTCTGAAGCATGACGTTATGGGGGGGGTGTTATCTCTTTTGTCGAAAATCAGCCGTTTTTGCTCGAACATTAAATGCCTCTAAATGGTATTTAATTAACTTCCCGGGGTGAAGAAACCCTTTTTGAGAACTCAGAGTGAGTAAATTGGCCATTTTCATGCACTTTTAACCATTCCATAAATCTTGTGTTTAGGGCCCCTGGAAGCATGAAAATCACTTTAAACATGCTAATTTTAGCTCTAACACTGATGATCCACCTACAAATGTGAACTGACGTTCAAAAATAAAACATTTGAAAACGGACCATTTTCCACATTTCTGAAGCATGACGTAATGGGGGGGTGTTATCTCTTTTGTCGAAAATCAGCCGTTTTTGCTCGAACATTAAATGCCTCCAAATGGTATTTAATTAACTTCCCTAGTGAAGAAACCCTTTTTGAGAACTCAGAGTGAGTAAATTGGCCATTTTCATGCACTTTTAACCATTCCATAAATCTTGTGTTTAGGGCCCCTGGAAGCATGAAAATCACTTTAACTCCTTGGACGCTCATGACGAGCTCAGCTCGTTATGATGTACACCTCCATACACTCATGACGAGCTGAGCTCGTCATGAACAATGGGAATAAAGCAAAGCCAGCACAGGAGGAAAATAACACTAGCATCGATGGTGTTAAACATGCTAATTTTAGCTCTAACACTGATGATCCACCTACAAATGTGAACTGACGTTCAAAAATAAAACATTTGAAAACGGACCATTTTCCACATTTCTGAAGCATGACATAATGGGGGGATGTTATCTCTGTTGTCAAAAATCAGCTGTTTTTGATTGAACATTAAATGCCTCCAAATAGTATTTAATTCACTTCCCGAGCCCCTGGAAGCATGAAAATCACTTTAAACATGCTAATTTTAGCTCTAACACTGATGATCCACCTACAAATGTGAACTGATGTTCAAAAATCAAATATTTGAAAACGGACCATTTTCCACATTTCTGAAGCATGACGTAATGGGGGGGTGTTATCTCTTTTGTCGAAAATCAGCCGTTTTTGCTCGAACATTAAATGCCTCCAAATGGTATTTAATTAACTTCCCGGGGTGAAGAAACCCTTTTTGAGAACTCAGAGTGAGTAAATTGGCCATTTTCATGCACTTTTAACCATTCCATAAATCTTGTGTTTAGGGCCCCTGGAAGCATGAAAATCACTTTAAACATGCTAATTTTAGCTCTAACACTGATGATCCACCTACAAATGTGAACTGACGTTCAAAAATAAAACATTTGAAAACGGACCATTTTCCACATTTCTGAGGCATGACGTAATGGGGGGGTGTTATCTCTTTTGTTGAAAATCAGCCGTTTTTGCTCGAACATTAAATGCCTCCAAATGGTATTTAATTAACTTCCCGGGGTGAAGAAACCCTTTTTGAGAACTCAGAGTGAGTAAATTGGCCATTTTCATGCACTTTTAACCATTCCATTAATCTTGTGTTTAGGGCCCCTGGAAGCATGAAAATCTATTTAAACATGCTAATTTTAGCTCTAACACTGATGATCCACCTACAAATGTGAACTGACGTTCAAAAATAAAACATTTGAAAACGGACCATTTTCCACATTTCTGAAGCATGACATAATGGTGGGTCTTATCTCTTTTGTCAAAAATCAGCTGTTTTTGATTGAACATTAAATGCCTCCAAATAGTATTTAATTCACTTCCCGAGCCCCTGGAAGCATGAAAATCACTTTAAACATGCTAATTTTAGCTCTAACACTGATGATCCACCTACAAATGTGAACTGACGTTCAAGAATAAAACATTTGAAAACGGACCATTTTCCACATTTCTGAAGCATGACGAAATGGGGGCGGGGTTATCTCTTTTGTCAAAAATCAGCTGTTTTTGATTGAACATTAAATGCCTCCAAATAGTATTTAATTCACTTCCCGAGCCCCTGGAAGCATGAAAATCACTTTAAACATGCTAATTTTAGCTCTAACACTGATGATCCACCTACAAATGTGAACAGACGTTCAAAAATAAAACATTTGAAAACGGACCATTTTGCACATTTCTGAAGCATGACGTAATGGGGGGTGTTATCTCTTTTGTCGAAAATCAGCCGTTTTTGCTCGAACATTAAATGCCTCCAAATGGTATTTAATTAACTTCCCGGGGTGAAGAAACCCTTTTTGAGAACTCAGAGTGAGTAAATTGGCCATTTTCATGCACTTTTAACCATTCCATAAATCTTGTGTTTAGGGCCCCTGGAAGCATGAAAATCACTTTAAACATGCTAATTTTAGCTCTAACACTGATGATCCACCTACAAATGTGAACTGATGTTCAAAAATAAAACATTTGAAAACGGACCATTTTCCACATTTCTGAAGCATGACGTAATGGGGGGGGTGTTATCTCTTTTGTCAAAAATCAGCTGTTTTTGCTTGAACATTAAATGCCTCCAAATAGTATTTAATTCACTTCCCGAGCCCCTGGAAGCATGAAAATCACTTTAAACATGCTAATTTTAGCTCTAACACTGATGATCCACTTACAAATGTGAACAGACGTTCAAAAATAAAACATTTGAAAACGGACCATTTTCCACATTTCTGAAGCATGACGTAATGGGGGGGTGTTATCTCTTTTGTCAAAAATCAGCTGTTTTTGCTTGAACATTAAATGCCTCCAAATAGTATTTAATTCACTTCCCGAGCCCCTGGAAGCATGAAAATCACTTTAAACATGCTAATTTTAGCTCTAACACTGATGATCCACCTACAAATGTGAACTGACGTTCAAAAATAAAACATTTGAAAACGGACCATTTTCCACATTTCTGAAGCATGACGTAATGGGGGGGGGGTGTTATCTCTTTGTCGAAAATCAGCCGTTTTTGCTCGAACATTAAATGCCTCCAAATGGTATTTAATTAACTTCCCGGGGTGAAGAAACCCTTTTTGAGAACTCAGAGTGAGTAAATTGGCCATTTTCATGCACTTTTAACCATTCCATAAATCTTGTGTTTAGTGCCCCGGGAAGCATGAAAATCACTTTAAACATGCTAATTTTAGCTCTAACACTGATGATCCACCTACAAATGTGAACTGACGTTCAAAAATAAAACATTTGAAAACGGACCATTTTCCACATTTCTGAAGCATGACGTAATGGGGGGGGTGTTATCTCTTTTGTCAAAAATCAGCTTTTTTTGCTTGAACATTAAATGCCTCCAAATAGTATTTAATTCACTTCCCGAGCCCTTGGAAGCATGAAAATCACTTTAAACATGCTAATTTTAGCTCTAACACTGATGATCCACCTACAAATGTGAACAGACGTTCAAAAATAAAACATTTGAAAACGGACCATTTTCCACATTTCTGAAGCATGACGTAATGGGCGGTGTTATCTCTTTTGTCGAAAATCAGCCGTTTTTGCTCGAACATTAAATGCCTCCAAATGGTATTTAATTAACTTCCCGGGGTGAAGAAACCCTTTTTGAGAACTCAGAGTGAGTAAATTGGCCATTTTCATGCACTTTTAACCATTCCATAAATCTTGTGTTTAGGGCCCTTGGAAGCATGAAAATCACTTTAAATATGATAATTTTAGCTCTAACACTGATGATCCACCTACAAATGTGAACTGACGTTCAAAAATAAAACATTTGAAAACGGACCATTTTCCACATTTCTGAAGCAAGACGTAATGGGGGGGTGTTATCTCTTTTGTCAAAAATCAGCTGTTTTTGCTTGAACATTAAATGCCTCCAAATAGTATTTAATTCACTTCCCGAGCCCCTGGAAGCATGAAAATCACTTTAAACATGCTAATTTTAGCTCTAACACTGATGATCCACCTACAAATGTGAACAGACGTTCAAAAATAAAACATTTGAAAACGGACCATTTTCCACATTTCTGAAGCATGACATAATGGGCGGTGTTATCTCTTTTGTCGAAAACCAGCCGTTTTTGCTCGAACATTAAATGCCTCCAAATGGTATTTAATTAACTTCCCGGGGTGAAGAAACCCTTTTTGAGAACTCAGAGTGAGTAAATTGGCCATTTTCATACACTTTTAACCATTCAATAAATCTTGTGTTTAGGGCCCTTGGAAGCATGAAAATCACTTTAAATATGATAATTTTAGCTCTAACACTGATGATCCACCTATAAATGTGAACTGACGTTCAAAAATAAAACATTTGAAAACGGACCATTTTCCACATTTCTGAAGCAAGACGTAATGGGGGGGGTGTTATCTCTTTTGTCAAAAATCAGCTGTTTTTGCTTGAACATGAAATGCCTCCAAATAGTATTTAATTCACTTCCCGAGACCCTGGAAGCATGAAAATCACTTTAAACATGCTAATTTTAGCTCTAACACTGATGATCCACCTACAAATGTGAACTGACGTTCAAAAATAAAACATTTGAAAACGGACCATTTTCCACATTTCTGAAGCATGACGTAATGGGGGGGTGTTATCTCTTTTGTTGAAAATCAGCCGTTTTTGCTCGAACATTAAATGCCTCCAAATGGTATTTAATTAACTTCCCGGGGTGAAGAAACCCTTTTTTTAGAACTCAGAGTGAGTAAATTGGGCATTTTCATGAAACTTTTAACCATTCCATTAATCTTGTGTTTAGGGCCCCTGGAAGCATGAAAATCACTTTAAACATGCTAATTGTAGCTCTAACACTGATGATCCACCTACAAATGTGAACTGACGTTCAAAAATAAAACATTTGAAAACTGACCATTTTCCACATTTCAGAAGCATGACGTAATGGGGGGGGGTGTTATCTCTTTTGTCAAAAATCAGCTGTTTTTGATTGAACATTAAATGCCTCCAAATAGTATTTAATTCACTTCCCGAGCCCCTTGAATCATGAAAATCACTTTAAACATGCTAATTTTAGCTCTAACACTGATGATCCACCTACAAATGTGAACTGACGTTCAAAAATAAAACATTTGAAAACGGACCATTTTCCACATTTCTGAAGCATGACGTAATGGGGGGGTGTTATCTCTTCGTCGAAAATCAGCCGTTTTTACTCGAACATTAAATGCCTCCAAATGGTATTTAATTAACTTCCCGGGGTGAAGAAACCCTTTTTGAGAACTCAGAGTGAGTAAATTGGCCATTTTCATGCACTTTTAACCATTCCATAAATCTTGTGTTTAGGGCCCCTGGAAGCATGAAAATCACTTTAAACATGCTAATTTTAGCTCTAACACTGATGATCCACCTACAAATGTGAACTGACGTTCACAAATAAAACATTTGAAAACGGACCATTTTCCACATTTCTGAAGCATGACGCAATGGGGGGGTGTTATCTCTTTTGTCAAAAATCAGCTGTTTTTGCTTGAACATTAAATGCCTCCAAATAGTATTTAATTCACTTCCCGAGCCCCTGGAAGCATGAAAATCACTTTAAACATGCTAATTTTAGCTCTAACACTGATGATCCACCTACAAATGTGAACTGACGTTCAAAAATAAAACATTTGAAAACGGACCATTTTCCACATTTCTGAAGCATGACGTAATGGGGGGGGTGTTATCTCTTTTGTCGAAAATCAGCCGTTTTTGCTCGAACATTAAATGCCTCCAAATGGTATTTAATTAACTTCCCGGGGTGAAGAAACCCTTTTTGAAAACTCAGAGTGAGTAAATTGGCCATTTTCATGCACTTTTAACCATTCCATAAATCTTGTGTTTAGGGCCCCTGGAAGCATGAAAATCACTTTAAACATGCTAATTTTAGCTCTAACACTGATGATCCACCTACAAATGTGAACTGACGTTCAAAAATAAAACATTTGAAAACGGACCATTTTCCACATTTCTGAAGCATGACGTAATGGGGGGGTGTTATCTCTTTTGTTGAAAATCAGCCGTTTTTGCTCGAACATTAAATGCCTCCAAATGGTATTTAATTGACTTCCCGGGGTGAAGAAACCCTTTTTTTAGAACTCAGAGTGAGTAAATTGGCCATTTTCATGCAACTTTTAACCATTCCATTAATCTTGTGTTTAGGGCCCCTGGAAGCATGAAAATCACTTTAAACATGCTAATTGTAGCTCTAACACTGATGATCCACCTACAAATGTGAACTGACGTTCAAAAATAAAACATTTGAAAACTGACCATTTTCCATATTTCTGAAGCATGACGTAATGGGGGGGTGTTATCTCTTTTGTCAAAAATCAGCTGTTTTTGCTTGAACATTAAATGCCTCCAAATAGTATTTAATTCACTTCCCGAGCCCCTGGAAGCATGAAAATCACTTTAAACATGCTAATTTTAGCTCTAACACAGATGATCCACCTACAAATGTGAACTGACGTTCAAAAATAAAACATTTGAAAACGGACCATTTTCCACATTTCTGAAGCATGACGTAATGGGGGGGTGTTATCTCTTTTGTCGAAAATCAGCCGTTTTTGCTCGAACATTAAATGCCTCCAAATGGTATTTAATTAACTTCCCGGGGTGAAGAAACCCTTTTTGAAAACTCAGAGTGAGTAAATTGGCCATTTTCATGCACTTTTAACCATTCCATAAATCTTGTGTTTAGGGCCCCTGGAAGCATGAAAATCACTTTAAACATGCTAATTTTAGCTCTAACACTGATGATCCACCTACAAATGTGAACTGACGTTCAAAAATAAAACATTTGAAAACGGACCATTTTCCACATTTCTGAAGCATGACGTAATGGGGGGGTGTTATCTCTTTTGTCAAAAATCAGCTGTTTTTGCTTGAACATTAAATGCCTCCAAATAGTATTTAATTCACTTCCCGAGCCCCTGGAAGCATGAAAATCACTTTAAACATGCTAATTTTAGCTCTAACACTGATGATCCACCTACAAATGTGAACAGACGTTCAAAAATAAAACATTTGAAAACGGACCATTTTCCACATTTCTGAAGCATGACGTAATGGGGGGTGTTATCTCTTTTGTCGAAAATCAGCCGTTTTTGCTCGAACATTAAATGCCTCCAAATGGTATTTAATTAACTTCCCGGGGTGAAGAAACCCTTTTTGAGAACTCAGAGTGAGTAAATTGGCCATTTTCATGCACTTTTAACCATTCCATAAATCTTGTGTTTAGGGCCCTTGGAAGCATGAAAATCACTTTAAACATGATAATTTTAACTCTAACACTGATGATTCACCTACAAATGTGAACTGACGTTCAAAAATAAAACATTTGAAAACGGACCATATTCCACATTTCTGAAGCATGACGTAATGGGGGGGTGTTATCTCTTTTGTCAAAAATCAGCTGTTTTTGCTTGAACATTAAATGCCTCCAAATAGTATTTAATTCACTTCCCGAGCCCCTGGAAGCATGAAAATCACTTTAAACATGCTAATTTTAGCTCTAACACTGATGATCCACCTACAAATGTGAACTGACGTTCAAAAATAAAACATTTGAAAACGGACCATTTTCCACATTTCTGAGGCATGACGTAATGGGGGGTGTTATCTCTTTTGTTGAAAATCAGCCGTTTTTGCTCGAACATTAAATGCCTCCAAATGGTATTTAATTAACTTCCCGGGGTGAAGAAACCCTTTTTGAGAACTCAGAGTGAGTAAATTGGCCATTTTCATGCACTTTTAACCATTCCATTAATCTTGTGTTTAGGGCCCCTGGAAGCATGAAAATCACGTTAAACATGCTAATTTTAGCTCTAACACTGATGATCCACCTACAAATGTGAACTGACGTTCAAAAATAAAACATTTGAAAACGGACCATTTTCCACATTTCTGAAGCATGACATAATGGGGGGTCTTATCTCTTTTGTCAAAAATCAGCTGTTTTTGATTGAACATTAAATGCCTCCAAATAGTATTTAATTCACTTCCCGAGCCCCTGGAAGCATGAAAATCACTTTAAACATGCTAATTTTAGCTCTAACACTGATGATCCACCTACAAATGTGAACTGACGTTCAAAAATAAAACATTTGAAAACGGACCATTATCCACATTTCTGAAGCATGACGTTATGGGGGGGTGTTATCTCTTTTGTCGAAAATCAGCCGTTTTTGCTCGAACATTAAATGCCTCTAAATGGTATTTAATTAACTTCCCGGGGTGAAGAAACCCTTTTTGAGAACTCAGAGTGAGTAAATTGGCCATTTTCATGCACTTTTAACCATTCCATAAATCTTGTGTTTAGGGCCCCTGGAAGCATGAAAATCACTTTAAACATGCTAATTTTAGCTCTAACACTGATGATCCACCTACAAATGTGAACTGACGTTCAAAAATAAAACATTTGAAAACGGACCATTTTCCACATTTCTGAAGCATGACGTAATGGGGGGGTGTTATCTCTTTTGTCGAAAATCAGCCGTTTTTGCTCGAACATTAAATGCCTCCAAATGGTATTTAATTAACTTCCCTAGTGAAGAAACCCTTTTTGAGAACTCAGAGTGAGTAAATTGGCCATTTTCATGCACTTTTAACCATTCCATAAATCTTGTGTTTAGGGCCCCTGGAAGCATGAAAATCACTTTAACTCCTTGGACGCTCATGACGAGCTCAGCTCGTTATGATGTACACCTCCATACACTCATGACAAGCTCAGCTCATCATGAACAATGGGAATAAAGCAAAGCCAGCACAGGAGGAAAATAACACTAGCATCGATGGTGTTAAACATGCTAATTTTAGCTCTAACACTGATGATCCACCTACAAATGTGAACTGACGTTCAAAAATAAAACATTTGAAAACGGACCATTTTCCACATTTCTGAAGCATGACATAATGGGGGGATGTTATCTCTGTTGTCAAAAATCAGCTGTTTTTGATTGAACATTAAATGCCTCCAAATAGTATTTAATTCACTTCCCGAGCCCCTGGAAGCATGAAAATCACTTTAAACATGCTAATTTTAGCTCTAACACTGATGATCCACCTACAAATGTGAACTGATGTTCAAAAATCAAATATTTGAAAACGGACCATTTTCCACATTTCTGAAGCATGACGTAATGGGGGGGTGTTATCTCTTTTGTCGAAAATCAGCCGTTTTTGCTCGAACATTAAATGCCTCCAAATGGTATTTAATTAACTTCCCGGGGTGAAGAAACCCTTTTTGAGAACTCAGAGTGAGTAAATTGGCCATTTTCATGCACTTTTAACCATTCCATAAATCTTGTGTTTAGGGCCCCTGGAAGCATGAAAATCACTTTAAACATGCTAATTTTAGCTCTGACACTGATGATCCACCTTCAAATGTGAACGGACGTTCAAAAATAAAACATTTGAAAACGGACCATTTTCCACATTTCTGAGGCATGACGTAATGGGGGGGTGTTATCTCTTTTGTTGAAAATCAGCCGTTTTTGCTCGAACATTAAATGCCTCCAAATGGTATTTAATTAACTTCCCGGGGTGAAGAAACCCTTTTTGAGAACTCAGAGTGAGTAAATTGGCCATTTTCATGCACTTTTAACCATTCCATTAATCTTGTGTTTAGGGCCCCTGGAAGCATGAAAATCTATTTAAACATGCTAATTTTAGCTCTAACACTGATGATCCACCTACAAATGTGAACTGACGTTCAAAAATAAAACATTTGAAAACGGACCATTTTCCACATTTCTGAAGCATGACATAATGGTGGGTCTTATCTCTTTTGTCAAAAATCAGCTGTTTTTGATTGAACATTAAATGCCTCCAAATAGTATTTAATTCACTTCCCGAGCCCCTGGAAGCATGAAAATCACTTTAAACATGCTAATTTTAGCTCTAACACTGATGATCCACCTACAAATGTGAACTGACGTTCAAAAATAAAACATTTGAAAACGGACCATTTTCCACATTTCTGAAGCATGACGAAATGGGGGGGGGTTATCTCTTTTGTCAAAAATCAGCTGTTTTTGATTGAACATTAAATACCTCCAAATAGTATTTAATTCACTTCCCGAGCCCCTGGAAGCATGAAAATCACTTTAAACATGCTAATTTTAGCTCTAACACTGATGATCCACCTACAAATGTGAACAGACGTTCAAAAATAAAACATTTGAAAACGGACCATTTTGCACATTTCTGAAGCATGACGTAATGGGGGGGTGTTATCTCTTTTGTCGAAAATCAGCCGTTTTTGCTCGAACATTAAATGCCTCCAAATGGTATTTAATTAACTTCCCGGGGTGAAGAAACCGTTTTTGAGAACTCAGAGTGAGTAAATTGGCCATTTTCATGCACTTTTAACCATTCCATAAATCTTGTGTTTAGGGCCCTTGGAAGCATGAAAATCACTTTAAATATGATAATTTTAGCTCTAACACTGATGATCAACCTACAAATGTGAACTGACGTTCAAAAATAAAACATTTGAAAGCGGACCATTTTCCACATTTCTGAAGCAAGACGTAATGGGGGGGGTGTTATCTCTTTTGTCAAAAATCAGCTGTTTTTGCTTGAACATTAAATGCCTCCAAATAGTATTTAATTCACTTCCCGAGACCCTGGAAGCATGAAAATCACTTTAAACATGCTAATTTTAGCTCTAACACTGATGATCCACCTACAAATGTGAACTGACGTTCAAAAATAAAACATTTGAAAACGGACCATTTTCCACATTTCTGAAGCATGACGTAATGGGGGGGTGTTATCTCTTTTGTCAAAAAGCAGCTTTTTTTGCTTGAACATTAAATGCCTCCAAATAGTATTTAATTCACTTCCCGAGCCCCTGGAAGCATGAAAATCACTTTAAACATGCTAATTTTAGCTCTAACACTGATGATCCACCTACAAATGTGAACAGACGTTCAAAAATAAAACATTTGAAAACGGACCATTTTCCACATTTCTGAAGCATGACGTAATGGGCGGTGTTATCTCTTTTGTTGAAAATCAGCCGTTTTTGCTCGAACATTAAATGCCTCCAAATGGTATTTAATTAACTTCCCGGGGTGAAGAAACCCTTTTTTTAGAACTCAGAGTGAGTAAATTGGCCATTTTCATGCAACTTTTAACCATTCCATTAATCTTGTGTTTAGGGCCCCTGGAAGCATGAAAATCACTTTAAACATGCTAATTGTAGCTCTAACACTGATGATCCACCTACAAATGTGAACTGACGTTCAAAAATAAAACATTTGAAAACTGACCATTTTCCACATTTCAGAAGCATGACGTAATGGGGGGGGTGTTATCTCTTTTGTCAAAAATCAGCTGTTTTTGATTGAACATTAAATGCCTCCAAATAGTATTTAATTCACTTCCCGAGCCCCTTGAATCATGAAAATCACTTTAAACATGCTAATTTTAGCTCTAACACTGATGATCCACCTACAAATGTGAACTGACGTTCAAAAATAAAACATTTGAAAACGGACCATTTTCCACATTTCTGAAGCATGACGTAATGGGGGGGTGTTATCTCTTTGTCGAAAATCAGCCGTTTTTACTCGAACATTAAATGCCTCCAAATGGTATTTAATTAACTTCCCGGGGTGAAGAAACCCTTTTTGAGAACTCAGAGTGAGTAAATTGGCCATTTTCATGCACTTTTAACCATTCCATAAATCTTGTGTTTAGGGCCCCTGGAAGCATGAAAATCACTTTAAACATGCTAATTTTAGCTCTAACACTGATGATCCACCTACAAATGTGAACTGACGTTCAAAAATAAAACATTTGAAAACGGACCATTTTCCATATTTCTGAAGCATGACGTAATGGGGGGGTGTTATCTCTTTTGTCAAAAATCAGCTGTTTTTGCTTGAACATTAAATGCCTCCAAATAGTATTTAATTCACTTCCCGAGCCCCTGGAAGCATGAAAATCACTTTAAACATGCTAATTTTAGCTCTAACACTGATGATCCACCTACAAATGTGAACTGACGTTCAAAAATAAAACATTTGAAAACGGACCATTTTCCACATTTCTGAAGCATGACGTAATGGGGGGGTGTTATCTCTTTTGTCGAAAATCAGCCGTTTTTGCTCGAACATTAAATGCCTCCAAATGGTATTTAATTAACTTCCCGGGGTGAAGAAACCCTTTTTGAAAACTCAGAGTGAGTAAATTGGCCATTTTCATGCACTTTTAACCATTCCATAAATCTTGTGTTTAGGGCCCCTGGAAGCATGAAAATCACTTTAAACATGCTAATTTTAGCTCTAACACTGATGATCCACCTACAAATGTGAACTGACGTTCAAAAATAAAACATTTGAAAACGGACCATTTTCCACATTTCTGAAGCATGACGTAATGGGGGGGTGTTATCTCTTTTGTCAAAAATCAGCTGTTTTTGCTTGAACATTAAATGCCTCCAAATAGTATTTAATTCACTTCCCGAGCCCCTGGAAGCATGAAAATCACTTTAAACATGCTAATTTTAGCTCTAACACTGATGATCCACCTACAAATGTGAACAGACGTTCAAAAATAAAACATTTGAAAACGGACCATTTTCCACATTTCTGAAGCATGACGTAATGGGCGGTGTTATCTCTTTTGTTGAAAATCAGCCGTTTTTGCTCGAACATTAAATGCCTCCAAATGGTATTTAATTAACTTCCCGGGGTGAAGAAACCCTTTTTTTTAGAACTCAGAGTGAGTAAATTGGCCATTTTCATGCAACTTTTAACCATTCCATTAATCTTGTGTTTAGGGCCCCTGGAAGCATGAAAATCACTTTAAACATGCTAATTGTAGCTCTAACACTGATGATCCACCTACAAATGTGAACTGACGTTCAAAAATAAAACATTTGAAAACTGACCATTTTCCACATTTCAGAAGCATGACGTAATGGGGGGGGTGTTATCTCTTTTGTCAAAAATCAGCTGTTTTTGATTGAACATTAAATGCCTCCAAATAGTATTTAATTCACTTCCCGAGCCCCTTGAATCATGAAAATCACTTTAAACATGCTAATTTTAGCTCTAACACTGATGATCCACCTACAAATGTGAACTGACGTTCAAAAATAAAACATTTGAAAACGGACCATTTTCCACATTTCTGAAGCATGACGTAATGGGGGGGTGTTATCTCTTTGTCGAAAATCAGCCGTTTTTGCTCGAACATTAAATGCCTCCAAATGGTATTTAATTAACTTCCCGGGGTGAAGAAACCCTTTTTTTAGAACTCAGAGTGAGTAAATTGGCCATTTTCATGCAACTTTTAACCATTCCATTAATCTTGTGTTTAGGGCCCCTGGAAGCATGAAAATCACTTTAAACATGCTAATTGTAGCTCTAACACTGATGATCCACCTACAAATGTGAACTGACGTTCAAAAATAAAACATTTGAAAACGGACCATTTTCCACATTTCTGAAGCATGACATAATGGTGTGTCTTATCTCTTTTGTCAAAAATCAGCTGTTTTTGATTGAACATTAAATGCCTCCAAATAGTATTTAATTCACTTCCCGAGCCCCTGGAAGCATGAAAATCACTTTAAACATGCTAATTTTAGCTCTAACACTGATGATCCACCTACAAATGTGAACTGACGTTCAAAAATAAAACATTTGAAAACGGACCATTTTCCACATTTCTGAAGCATGACGAAATGGGGGGGGGGTTATCTCTTTTGTCAAAAATCAGCTGTTTTTGATTGAACATTAAATGCCTCCAAATAGTATTTAATTCACTTCCCGAGCCCCTGGAAGCATGAAAATCACTTTAAACATGCTAATTTTAGCTCTAACACTGATGATCCACCTACAAATGTGAACAGACGTTCAAAAATAAAACATTTGAAAACGGACCATTTTGCACATTTCTGAAGCATGACGTAATGGGGGGGTGTTATCTCTTTTGTCGAAAATCAGCCGTTTTTGCTCGAACATTAAATGCCTCCAAATGGTATTTAATTAACTTCCCGGGTGAAGAAACCCTTTTTGAGAACTCAGAGTGAGTAAATTGGCCATTTTCATGCACTTTTAACCATTCCATAAATCTTGTGTTTAGGGCCCCTGGAAGCATGAAAATCACTTTAAACATGCTAATTTTAGCTCTAACACTGATGATCCACCTACAAATGTGAACTGATGTTCAAAAATAAAACATTTGAAAACGGACCATTTTCCACATTTCTGAAGCATGACGTAATGGGGGGGGTGTTATCTCTTTTGTCAAAAATCAGCTGTTTTTGCTTGGACATTAAATGCCTCCAAATAGTATTTAATTCACTTCCCGAGCCCCTGGAAGCATGAAAATCACTTTAAACATGCTAATTTTAGCTCTAACACTGATGATCCACCTACAAATGTGAACAGACGTTCAAAAATAAAACATTTGAAAACGGACCATTTTCCACATTTCTGAAGCATGACGTAATGGGGGGGTGTTATCTCTTTTGTCAAAAATCAGCTGTTTTTGCTTGAACATTAAATGCCTCCAAATAGTATTTAATTCACTTCCCGAGCCCCTGGAAGCATGAAAATCACTTTAAACATGCTAATTTTAGCTCTAACACTGATGATCCACCTACAAATGTGAACTGACGTTCAAAAATAAAACATTTGAAAACGGACCATTTTCCACATTTCTGAACCATGACGTAATGGGGGGGTGTTATCTCTTTGTCGAAAATCAGCCGTTTTTGCTCGAACATTAAATGCCTCCAAATGGTATTTAATTAACTTCCCGGGGTGAAGAAACCGTTTTTGAGAACTCAGAGTGAGTAAATTGGCCATTTTCATGCACTTTTAACCATTCCATAAATCTTGTGTTTAGGGCCCTTGGAAGCATGAAAATCACTTTAAATATGATAATTTTAGCTCTAACACTGATGATCAACCTACAAATGTGAACTGACGTTCAAAAATAAAACATTTGAAAGCGGACCATTTTCCACATTTCTGAAGCAAGACGTAATGGGGGGGGTGTTATCTCTTTTGTCAAAAATCAGCTGTTTTTGCTTGAACATTAAATGCCTCCAAATAGTATTTAATTCACTTCCCGAGACCCTGGAAGCATGAAAATCACTTTAAACATGCTAATTTTAGCTCTAACACTGATGATCCACCTACAAATGTGAACTGACGTTCAAAAATAAAACATTTGAAAACGGACCATTTTCCACATTTCTGAAGCATGACGTAATGGGGGGGTGTTATCTCTTTTGTCAAAAAGCAGCTTTTTTTGCTTGAACATTAAATGCCTCCAAATAGTATTTAATTCACTTCCCGAGCCCCTGGAAGCATGAAAATCACTTTAAACATGCTAATTTTAGCTCTAACACTGATGATCCACCTACAAATGTGAACAGACGTTCAAAAATAAAACATTTGAAAACGGACCATTTTCCACATTTCTGAAGCATGACGTAATGGGCGGTGTTATCTCTTTTGTTGAAAATCAGCCGTTTTTGCTCGAACATTAAATGCCTCCAAATGGTATTTAATTAACTTCCCGGGGTGAAGAAACCCTTTTTTTAGAACTCAGAGTGAGTAAATTGGCCATTTTCATGCAACTTTTAACCATTCCATTAATCTTGTGTTTAGGGCCCCTGGAAGCATGAAAATCACTTTAAACATGCTAATTGTAGCTCTAACACTGATGATCCACCTACAAATGTGAACTGACGTTCAAAAATAAAACATTTGAAAACTGACCATTTTCCACATTTCAGAAGCATGACGTAATGGGGGGGGTGTTATCTCTTTTGTCAAAAATCAGCTGTTTTTGATTGAACATTAAATGCCTCCAAATAGTATTTAATTCACTTCCCGAGCCCCTTGAATCATGAAAATCACTTTAAACATGCTAATTTTAGCTCTAACACTGATGATCCACCTACAAATGTGAACTGACGTTCAAAAATAAAACATTTGAAAACGGACCATTTTCCACATTTCTGAAGCATGACGTAATGGGGGGGTGTTATCTCTTTGTCGAAAATCAGCCGTTTTTACTCGAACATTAAATGCCTCCAAATGGTATTTAATTAACTTCCCGGGGTGAAGAAACCCTTTTTGAGAACTCAGAGTGAGTAAATTGGCCATTTTCATGCACTTTTAACCATTCCATAAATCTTGTGTTTAGGGCCCCTGGAAGCATGAAAATCACTTTAAACATGCTAATTTTAGCTCTAACACTGATGATCCACCTACAAATGTGAACTGACGTTCAAAAATAAAACATTTGAAAACGGACCATTTTCCATATTTCTGAAGCATGACGTAATGGGGGGGTGTTATCTCTTTTGTCAAAAATCAGCTGTTTTTGCTTGAACATTAAATGCCTCCAAATAGTATTTAATTCACTTCCCGAGCCCCTGGAAGCATGAAAATCACTTTAAACATGCTAATTTTAGCTCTAACACAGATGATCCACCTACAAATGTGAACTGACGTTCAAAAATAAAACATTTGAAAACGGACCATTTTCCACATTTCTGAAGCATGACGTAATGGGGGGGTGTTATCTCTTTTGTCGAAAATCAGCCGTTTTTGCTCGAACATTAAATGCCTCCAAATGGTATTTAATTAACTTCCCGGGGTGAAGAAACCCTTTTTGAAAACTCAGAGTGAGTAAATTGGCCATTTTCATGCACTTTTAACCATTCCATAAATCTTGTGTTTAGGGCCCCTGGAAGCATGAAAATCACTTTAAACATGCTAATTTTAGCTCTAACACTGATGATCCACCTACAAATGTGAACTGACGTTCAAAAATAAAACATTTGAAAACGGACCATTTTCCACATTTCTGAAGCATGACGTAATGGGGGGGTGTTATCTCTTTTGTCAAAAATCAGCTGTTTTTGCTTGAACATTAAATGCCTCCAAATAGTATTTAATTCACTTCCCGAGCCCCTGGAAGCATGAAAATCACTTTAAACATGCTAATTTTAGCTCTAACACTGATGATCCACCTACAAATGTGAACAGACGTTCAAAAATAAAACATTTGAAAACGGACCATTTTCCACATTTCTGAAGCATGACGTAATGGGGGGTGTTATCTCTTTTGTCGAAAATCAGCCGTTTTTGCTCGAACATTAAATGCCTCCAAATGGTATTTAATTAACTTCCCGGGGTGAAGAAACCCTTTTTGAGAACTCAGAGTGAGTAAATTGGCCATTTTCATGCACTTTTAACCATTCCATAAATCTTGTGTTTAGGGCCCTTGGAAGCATGAAAATCACTTTAAACATGATAATTTTAACTCTAACACTGATGATTCACCTACAAATGTGAACTGACGTTCAAAAATAAAACATTTGAAAACGGACCATATTCCACATTTCTGAAGCATGACGTAATGGGGGGTGTTATCTCTTTTGTCAAAAATCAGCTGTTTTTGCTTGAACATTAAATGCCTCCAAATAGTATTTAATTCACTTCCCGAGCCCCTGGAAGCATGAAAATCACTTTAAACATGCTAATTTTAGCTCTAACACTGATGATCCACCTACAAATGTGAACTGACGTTCAAAAATAAAACATTTGAAAACGGACCATTATCCACATTTCTGAAGCATGACGTTATGGGGGGGTGTTATCTCTTTTGTCGAAAATCAGCCGTTTTTGCTCGAACATTAAATGCCTCTAAATGGTATTTAATTAACTTCCCGGGGTGAAGAAACCCTTTTTGAGAACTCAGAGTGAGTAAATTGGCCATTTTCATGCACTTTTAACCATTCCATAAATCTTGTGTTTAGGGCCCCTGGAAGCATGAAAATCACTTTAAACATGCTAATTTTAGCTCTAACACTGATGATCCACCTACAAATGTGAACTGACGTTCAAAAATAAAACATTTGAAAACGGACCATTTTCCACATTTCTGAAGCATGACGTAATGGGGGGGTGTTATCTCTTTTGTCGAAAATCAGCCGTTTTTGATCGAACATTAAATGCCTCCAAATGGTATTTAATTAACTTCCCTAGTGAAGAAACCCTTTTTGAGAACTCAGAGTGAGTAAATTGGCCATTTTCATGCACTTTTAACCATTCCATAAATCTTGTGTTTAGGGCCCCTGGAAGCATGAAAATCACTTTAAACATGCTAATTTTAGCTCTGACACTGATGATCCACCTTCAAATGTGAACGGACGTTCAAAAATAAAACATTTGAAAACGGACCATTTTCCACATTTCTGAGGCATGACGTAATGGGGGGGTGTTATCTCTTTTGTTGAAAATCAGCCGTTTTTGCTCGAACATTAAATGCCTCCAAATGGTATTTAATTAACTTCCCGGGGTGAAGAAACCCTTTTTGAGAACTCAGAGTGAGTAAATTGGCCATTTTCATGCACTTTTAACCATTCCATTAATCTTGTGTTTAGGGCCCCTGGAAGCATGAAAATCTATTTAAACATGCTAATTTTAGCTCTAACACTGATGATCCACCTACAAATGTGAACTGACGTTCAAAAATAAAACATTTGAAAACGGACCATTTTCCACATTTCTGAAGCATGACATAATGGTGGGTCTTATCTCTTTTGTCAAAAATCAGCTGTTTTTGATTGAACATTAAATGCCTCCAAATAGTATTTAATTCACTTCCCGAGCCCCTGGAAGCATGAAAATCACTTTAAACATGCTAATTTTAGCTCTAACACTGATGATCCACCTACAAATGTGAACTGACGTTCAAAAATAAAACATTTGAAAACGGACCATTTTCCACATTTCTGAAGCATGACGAAATGGGGGGGGGTTATCTCTTTTGTCAAAAATCAGCTGTTTTTGATTGAACATTAAATGCCTCCAAATAGTATTTAATTCACTTCCCGAGCCCCTGGAAGCATGAAAATCACTTTAAACATGCTAATTTTAGCTCTAACACTGATGATCCACCTACAAATGTGAACAGACGTTCAAAAATAAAACATTTGAAAACGGACCATTTTGCACATTTCTGAAGCATGACGTAATGGGGGGGTGTTATCTCTTTTGTCGAAAATCAGCCGTTTTTGCTCGAACATTAAATGCCTCCAAATGGTATTTAATTAACTTCCCGGGGTGAAGAAACCGTTTTTGAGAACTCAGAGTGAGTAAATTGGCCATTTTCATGCACTTTTAACCATTCCATAAATCTTGTGTTTAGGGCCCTTGGAAGCATGAAAATCACTTTAAATATGATAATTTTAGCTCTAACACTGATGAACAACCTACAAATGTGAACTGACGTTCAAAAATAAAACATTTGAAAGCGGACCATTTTCCACATTTCTGAAGCAAGACGTAATGGGGGGGGTGTTATCTCTTTTGTCAAAAATCAGCTGTTTTTGCTTGAACATTAAATGCCTCCAAATAGTATTTAATTCACTTCCCGAGACCCTGGAAGCATGAAAATCACTTTAAACATGCTAATTTTAGCTCTAACACTGATGATCCACCTACAAATGTGAACTGACGTTCAAAAATAAAACATTTGAAAACGGACAATTTTCCACATTTCTGAAGCATGACGTAATGGGGGGGTGTTATCTCTTTTGTCAAAAAGCAGCTTTTTTTGCTTGAACATTAAATGCCTCCAAATAGTATTTAATTCACTTCCCGAGCCCCTGGAAGCATGAAAATCACTTTAAACATGCTAATTTTAGCTCTAACACTGATGATCCACCTACAAATGTGAACAGACGTTCAAAAATAAAACATTTGAAAACGGACCATTTTCCACATTTCTGAAGCATGACGTAATGGGCGGTGTTATCTCTTTTGTTGAAAATCAGCCGTTTTTGCTCGAACATTAAATGCCTCCAAATGGTATTTAATTAACTTCCCGGGGTGAAGAAACCCTTTTTTTAGAACTCAGAGTGAGTAAATTGGCCATTTTCATGCAACTTTTAACCATTCCATTAATCTTGTGTTTAGGGCCCCTGGAAGCATGAAAATCACTTTAAACATGCTAATTGTAGCTCTAACACTGATGATCCACCTACAAATGTGAACTGACGTTCAAAAATAAAACATTTGAAAACTGACCATTTTCCACATTTCAGAAGCATGACGTAATGGGGGGGGTGTTATCTCTTTTGTCAAAAATCAGCTGTTTTTGATTGAACATTAAATGCCTCCAAATAGTATTTAATTCACTTCCCGAGCCCCTTGAATCATGAAAATCACTTTAAACATGCTAATTTTAGCTCTAACACTGATGATCCACCTACAAATGTGAACTGACGTTCAAAAATAAAACATTTGAAAACGGACCATTTTCCACATTTCTGAAGCATGACGTAATGGGGGGGTGTTATCTCTTTGTCGAAAATCAGCCGTTTTTACTCGAACATTAAATGCCTCCAAATGGTATTTAATTAACTTCCCGGGGTGAAGAAACCCTTTTTGAGAACTCAGAGTGAGTAAATTGGCCATTTTCATGCACTTTTAACCATTCCATAAATCTTGTGTTTAGGGCCCCTGGAAGCATGAAAATCACTTTAAACATGCTAATTTTAGCTCTAACACTGATGATCCACCTACAAATGTGAACTGACGTTCAAAAATAAAACATTTGAAAACGGACCATTTTCCATATTTCTGAAGCATGACGTAATGGGGGGGTGTTATCTCTTTTGTCAAAAATCAGCTGTTTTTGCTTGAACATTAAATGCCTCCAAATAGTATTTAATTCACTTCCCGAGCCCCTGGAAGCATGAAAATCACTTTAAACATGCTAATTTTAGCTCTAACACTGATGATCCACCTACAAATGTGAACTGACGTTCAAAAATAAAACATTTGAAAACGGACCATTTTCCACATTTCTGAAGCATGACGTAATGGGGGGGTGTTATCTCTTTTGTCGAAAATCAGCCGTTTTTGCTCGAACATTAAATGCCTCCAAATGGTATTTAATTAACTTCCCGGGGTGAAGAAACCCTTTTTGAAAACTCAGAGTGAGTAAATTGGCCATTTTCATGCACTTTTAACCATTCCATAAATCTTGTGTTTAGGGCCCCTGGAAGCATGAAAATCACTTTAAACATGCTAATTTTAGCTCTAACACTGATGATCCACCTACAAATGTGAACTGACGTTCAAAAATAAAACATTTGAAAACGGACCATTTTCCACATTTCTGAAGCATGACGTAATGGGGGGGTGTTATCTCTTTTGTCAAAAATCAGCTGTTTTTGCTTGAACATTAAATGCCTCCAAATAGTATTTAATTCACTTCCCGAGCCCCTGGAAGCATGAAAATCACTTTAAACATGCTAATTTTAGCTCTAACACTGATGATCCACCTACAAATGTGAACAGACGTTCAAAAATAAAACATTTGAAAACGGACCATTTTCCACATTTCTGAAGCATGACGTAATGGGGGGTGTTATCTCTTTTGTCGAAAATCAGCCGTTTTTGCTCGAACATTAAATGCCTCCAAATGGTATTTAATTAACTTCCCGGGGTGAAGAAACCCTTTTTGAGAACTCAGAGTGAGTAAATTGGCCATTTTCATGCACTTTTAACCATTCCATAAATCTTGTGTTTAGGGCCCTTGGAAGCATGAAAATCACTTTAAACATGATAATTTTAACTCTAACACTGATGATTCACCTACAAATGTGAACTGACGTTCAAAAATAAAACATTTGAAAACGGACCATATTCCACATTTCTGAAGCATGACGTAATGGGGGGGTGTTATCTCTTTTGTCAAAAATCAGCTGTTTTTGCTTGAACATTAAATGCCTCCAAATAGTATTTAATTCACTTCCCGAGCCCCTGGAAGCATGAAAATCACTTTAAACATGCTAATTTTAGCTCTAACACTGATGATCCACCTACAAATGTGAACTGACGTTCAAAAATAAAACATTTGAAAACGGACCATTTTCCACATTTCTGAGGCATGACGTAATGGGGGGGTGTTATCTCTTTTGTTGAAAATCAGCCGTTTTTGCTCGAACATTAAATGCCTCCAAATGGTATTTAATTAACTTCCCGGGGTGAAGAAACCCTTTTTGAGAACTCAGAGTGAGTAAATTGGCCATTTTCATGCACTTTTAACCATTCCATTAATCTTGTGTTTAGGGCCCCTGGAAGCATGAAAATCACGTTAAACATGCTAATTTTAGCTCTAACACTGATGATCCACCTACAAATGTGAACTGACGTTCAAAAATAAAACATTTGAAAACGGACCATTTTCCACATTTCTGAAGCATGACATAATGGGGGGTCTTATCTCTTTTGTCAAAAATCAGCTGTTTTTGATTGAACATTAAATGCCTCCAAATAGTATTTAATTCACTTCCCGAGCCCCTGGAAGCATGAAAATCACTTTAAACATGCTAATTTTAGCTCTAACACTGATGATCCACCTACAAATGTGAACTGACGTTCAAAAATAAAACATTTGAAAACGGACCATTATCCACATTTCTGAAGCATGACGTTATGGGGGGGGTGTTATCTCTTTTGTCGAAAATCAGCCGTTTTTGCTCGAACATTAAATGCCTCTAAATGGTATTTAATTAACTTCCCGGGGTGAAGAAACCCTTTTTGAGAACTCAGAGTGAGTAAATTGGCCATTTTCATGCACTTTTAACCATTCCATAAATCTTGTGTTTAGGGCCCCTGGAAGCATGAAAATCACTTTAAACATGCTAATTTTAGCTCTAACACTGATGATCCACCTACAAATGTGAACTGACGTTCAAAAATAAAACATTTGAAAACGGACCATTTTCCACATTTCTGAAGCATGACGTAATGGGGGGGTGTTATCTCTTTTGTCGAAAATCAGCCGTTTTTGCTCGAACATTAAATGCCTCCAAATGGTATTTAATTAACTTCCCTAGTGAAGAAACCCTTTTTGAGAACTCAGAGTGAGTAAATTGGCCATTTTCATGCACTTTTAACCATTCCATAAATCTTGTGTTTAGGGCCCCTGGAAGCATGAAAATCACTTTAACTCCTTGGACGCTCATGACGAGCTCAGCTCGTTATGATGTACACCTCCATACACTCATGACGAGCTGAGCTCGTCATGAACAATGGGAATAAAGCAAAGCCAGCACAGGAGGAAAATAACACTAGCATCGATGGTGTTAAACATGCTAATTTTAGCTCTAACACTGATGATCCACCTACAAATGTGAACTGACGTTCAAAAATAAAACATTTGAAAACGGACCATTTTCCACATTTCTGAAGCATGACATAATGGGGGGATGTTATCTCTGTTGTCAAAAATCAGCTGTTTTTGATTGAACATTAAATGCCTCCAAATAGTATTTAATTCACTTCCCGAGCCCCTGGAAGCATGAAAATCACTTTAAACATGCTAATTTTAGCTCTAACACTGATGATCCACCTACAAATGTGAACTGATGTTCAAAAATCAAATATTTGAAAACGGACCATTTTCCACATTTCTGAAGCATGACGTAATGGGGGGGTGTTATCTCTTTTGTCGAAAATCAGCCGTTTTTGCTCGAACATTAAATGCCTCCAAATGGTATTTAATTAACTTCCCGGGGTGAAGAAACCCTTTTTGAGAACTCAGAGTGAGTAAATTGGCCATTTTCATGCACTTTTAACCATTCCATAAATCTTGTGTTTAGGGCCCCTGGAAGCATGAAAATCACTTTAAACATGCTAATTTTAGCTCTAACACTGATGATCCACCTACAAATGTGAACTGACGTTCAAAAATAAAACATTTGAAAACGGACCATTTTCCACATTTCTGAGGCATGACGTAATGGGGGGGTGTTATCTCTTTTGTTGAAAATCAGCCGTTTTTGCTCGAACATTAAATGCCTCCAAATGGTATTTAATTAACTTCCCGGGGTGAAGAAACCCTTTTTGAGAACTCAGAGTGAGTAAATTGGCCATTTTCATGCACTTTTAACCATTCCATTAATCTTGTGTTTAGGGCCCCTGGAAGCATGAAAATCTATTTAAACATGCTAATTTTAGCTCTAACACTGATGATCCACCTACAAATGTGAACTGACGTTCAAAAATAAAACATTTGAAAACGGACCATTTTCCACATTTCTGAAGCATGACATAATGGTGGGTCTTATCTCTTTTGTCAAAAATCAGCTGTTTTTGATTGAACATTAAATGCCTCCAAATAGTATTTAATTCACTTCCCGAGCCCCTGGAAGCATGAAAATCACTTTAAACATGCTAATTTTAGCTCTAACACTGATGATCCACCTACAAATGTGAACTGACGTTCAAGAATAAAACATTTGAAAACGGACCATTTTCCACATTTCTGAAGCATGACGAAATGGGGGCGGGGTTATCTCTTTTGTCAAAAATCAGCTGTTTTTGATTGAACATTAAATGCCTCCAAATAGTATTTAATTCACTTCCCGAGCCCCTGGAAGCATGAAAATCACTTTAAACATGCTAATTTTAGCTCTAACACTGATGATCCACCTACAAATGTGAACAGACGTTCAAAAATAAAACATTTGAAAACGGACCATTTTGCACATTTCTGAAGCATGACGTAATGGGGGGTGTTATCTCTTTTGTCGAAAATCAGCCGTTTTTGCTCGAACATTAAATGCCTCCAAATGGTATTTAATTAACTTCCCGGGGTGAAGAAACCCTTTTTGAGAACTCAGAGTGAGTAAATTGGCCATTTTCATGCACTTTTAACCATTCCATAAATCTTGTGTTTAGGGCCCCTGGAAGCATGAAAATCACTTTAAACATGCTAATTTTAGCTCTAACACTGATGATCCACCTACAAATGTGAACTGATGTTCAAAAATAAAACATTTGAAAACGGACCATTTTCCACATTTCTGAAGCATGACGTAATGGGGGGGGTGTTATCTCTTTTGTCAAAAATCAGCTGTTTTTGCTTGAACATTAAATGCCTCCAAATAGTATTTAATTCACTTCCCGAGCCCCTGGAAGCATGAAAATCACTTTAAACATGCTAATTTTAGCTCTAACACTGATGATCCACTTACAAATGTGAACAGACGTTCAAAAATAAAACATTTGAAAACGGACCATTTTCCACATTTCTGAAGCATGACGTAATGGGGGGGTGTTATCTCTTTTGTCAAAAATCAGCTGTTTTTGCTTGAACATTAAATGCCTCCAAATAGTATTTAATTCACTTCCCGAGCCCCTGGAAGCATGAAAATCACTTTAAACATGCTAATTTTAGCTCTAACACTGATGATCCACCTACAAATGTGAACTGACGTTCAAAAATAAAACATTTGAAAACGGACCATTTTCCACATTTCTGAAGCATGACGTAATGGGGGGGGGGTGTTATCTCTTTGTCGAAAATCAGCCGTTTTTGCTCGAACATTAAATGCCTCCAAATGGTATTTAATTAACTTCCCGGGGTGAAGAAACCCTTTTTGAGAACTCAGAGTGAGTAAATTGGCCATTTTCATGCACTTTTAACCATTCCATAAATCTTGTGTTTAGTGCCCCGGGAAGCATGAAAATCACTTTAAACATGCTAATTTTAGCTCTAACACTGATGATCCACCTACAAATGTGAACTGACGTTCAAAAATAAAACATTTGAAAACGGACCATTTTCCACATTTCTGAAGCATGACGTAATGGGGGGGGTGTTATCTCTTTTGTCAAAAATCAGCTTTTTTTGCTTGAACATTAAATGCCTCCAAATAGTATTTAATTCACTTCCCGAGCCCTTGGAAGCATGAAAATCACTTTAAACATGCTAATTTTAGCTCTAACACTGATGATCCACCTACAAATGTGAACAGACGTTCAAAAATAAAACATTTGAAAACGGACCATTTTCCACATTTCTGAAGCATGACGTAATGGGCGGTGTTATCTCTTTTGTCGAAAATCAGCCGTTTTTGCTCGAACATTAAATGCCTCCAAATGGTATTTAATTAACTTCCCGGGGTGAAGAAACCCTTTTTGAGAACTCAGAGTGAGTAAATTGGCCATTTTCATGCACTTTTAACCATTCCATAAATCTTGTGTTTAGGGCCCTTGGAAGCATGAAAATCACTTTAAATATGATAATTTTAGCTCTAACACTGATGATCCACCTACAAATGTGAACTGACGTTCAAAAATAAAACATTTGAAAACGGACCATTTTCCACATTTCTGAAGCAAGACGTAATGGGGGGGTGTTATCTCTTTTGTCAAAAATCAGCTGTTTTTGCTTGAACATTAAATGCCTCCAAATAGTATTTAATTCACTTCCCGAGCCCCTGGAAGCATGAAAATCACTTTAAACATGCTAATTTTAGCTCTAACACTGATGATCCACCTACAAATGTGAACAGACGTTCAAAAATAAAACATTTGAAAACGGACCATTTTCCACATTTCTGAAGCATGACATAATGGGCGGTGTTATCTCTTTTGTCGAAAACCAGCCGTTTTTGCTCGAACATTAAATGCCTCCAAATGGTATTTAATTAACTTCCCGGGGTGAAGAAACCCTTTTTGAGAACTCAGAGTGAGTAAATTGGCCATTTTCATACACTTTTAACCATTCAATAAATCTTGTGTTTAGGGCCCTTGGAAGCATGAAAATCACTTTAAATATGATAATTTTAGCTCTAACACTGATGATCCACCTATAAATGTGAACTGACGTTCAAAAATAAAACATTTGAAAACGGACCATTTTCCACATTTCTGAAGCAAGACGTAATGGGGGGGGTGTTATCTCTTTTGTCAAAAATCAGCTGTTTTTGCTTGAACATGAAATGCCTCCAAATAGTATTTAATTCACTTCCCGAGACCCTGGAAGCATGAAAATCACTTTAAACATGCTAATTTTAGCTCTAACACTGATGATCCACCTACAAATGTGAACTGACGTTCAAAAATAAAACATTTGAAAACGGACCATTTTCCACATTTCTGAAGCATGACGTAATGGGGGGGTGTTATCTCTTTTGTTGAAAATCAGCCGTTTTTGCTCGAACATTAAATGCCTCCAAATGGTATTTAATTAACTTCCCGGGGTGAAGAAACCCTTTTTTTAGAACTCAGAGTGAGTAAATTGGGCATTTTCATGAAACTTTTAACCATTCCATTAATCTTGTGTTTAGGGCCCCTGGAAGCATGAAAATCACTTTAAACATGCTAATTGTAGCTCTAACACTGATGATCCACCTACAAATGTGAACTGACGTTCAAAAATAAAACATTTGAAAACTGACCATTTTCCACATTTCAGAAGCATGACGTAATGGGGGGGGGGTGTTATCTCTTTTGTCAAAAATCAGCTGTTTTTGATTGAACATTAAATGCCTCCAAATAGTATTTAATTCACTTCCCGAGCCCCTTGAATCATGAAAATCACTTTAAACATGCTAATTTTAGCTCTAACACTGATGATCCACCTACAAATGTGAACTGACGTTCAAAAATAAAACATTTGAAAACGGACCATTTTCCACATTTCTGAAGCATGACGTAATGGGGGGGTGTTATCTCTTCGTCGAAAATCAGCCGTTTTTACTCGAACATTAAATGCCTCCAAATGGTATTTAATTAACTTCCCGGGGTGAAGAAACCCTTTTTGAGAACTCAGAGTGAGTAAATTGGCCATTTTCATGCACTTTTAACCATTCCATAAATCTTGTGTTTAGGGCCCCTGGAAGCATGAAAATCACTTTAAACATGCTAATTTTAGCTCTAACACTGATGATCCACCTACAAATGTGAACTGACGTTCACAAATAAAACATTTGAAAACGGACCATTTTCCACATTTCTGAAGCATGACGCAATGGGGGGGTGTTATCTCTTTTGTCAAAAATCAGCTGTTTTTGCTTGAACATTAAATGCCTCCAAATAGTATTTAATTCACTTCCCGAGCCCCTGGAAGCATGAAAATCACTTTAAACATGCTAATTTTAGCTCTAACACTGATGATCCACCTACAAATGTGAACTGACGTTCAAAAATAAAACATTTGAAAACGGACCATTTTCCACATTTCTGAAGCATGACGTAATGGGGGGGGTGTTATCTCTTTTGTCGAAAATCAGCCGTTTTTGCTCGAACATTAAATGCCTCCAAATGGTATTTAATTAACTTCCCGGGGTGAAGAAACCCTTTTTGAAAACTCAGAGTGAGTAAATTGGCCATTTTCATGCACTTTTAACCATTCCATAAATCTTGTGTTTAGGGCCCCTGGAAGCATGAAAATCACTTTAAACATGCTAATTTTAGCTCTAACACTGATGATCCACCTACAAATGTGAACTGACGTTCAAAAATAAAACATTTGAAAACGGACCATTTTCCACATTTCTGAAGCATGACGTAATGGGGGGGTGTTATCTCTTTTGTTGAAAATCAGCCGTTTTTGCTCGAACATTAAATGCCTCCAAATGGTATTTAATTGACTTCCCGGGGTGAAGAAACCCTTTTTTTAGAACTCAGAGTGAGTAAATTGGCCATTTTCATGCAACTTTTAACCATTCCATTAATCTTGTGTTTAGGGCCCCTGGAAGCATGAAAATCACTTTAAACATGCTAATTGTAGCTCTAACACTGATGATCCACCTACAAATGTGAACTGACGTTCAAAAATAAAACATTTGAAAACTGACCATTTTCCATATTTCTGAAGCATGACGTAATGGGGGGGTGTTATCTCTTTTGTCAAAAATCAGCTGTTTTTGCTTGAACATTAAATGCCTCCAAATAGTATTTAATTCACTTCCCGAGCCCCTGGAAGCATGAAAATCACTTTAAACATGCTAATTTTAGCTCTAACACAGATGATCCACCTACAAATGTGAACTGACGTTCAAAAATAAAACATTTGAAAACGGACCATTTTCCACATTTCTGAAGCATGACGTAATGGGGGGGTGTTATCTCTTTTGTCGAAAATCAGCCGTTTTTGCTCGAACATTAAATGCCTCCAAATGGTATTTAATTAACTTCCCGGGGTGAAGAAACCCTTTTTGAAAACTCAGAGTGAGTAAATTGGCCATTTTCATGCACTTTTAACCATTCCATAAATCTTGTGTTTAGGGCCCCTGGAAGCATGAAAATCACTTTAAACATGCTAATTTTAGCTCTAACACTGATGATCCACCTACAAATGTGAACTGACGTTCAAAAATAAAACATTTGAAAACGGACCATTTTCCACATTTCTGAAGCATGACGTAATGGGGGGGTGTTATCTCTTTTGTCAAAAATCAGCTGTTTTTGCTTGAACATTAAATGCCTCCAAATAGTATTTAATTCACTTCCCGAGCCCCTGGAAGCATGAAAATCACTTTAAACATGCTAATTTTAGCTCTAACACTGATGATCCACCTACAAATGTGAACAGACGTTCAAAAATAAAACATTTGAAAACGGACCATTTTCCACATTTCTGAAGCATGACGTAATGGGGGGTGTTATCTCTTTTGTCGAAAATCAGCCGTTTTTGCTCGAACATTAAATGCCTCCAAATGGTATTTAATTAACTTCCCGGGGTGAAGAAACCCTTTTTGAGAACTCAGAGTGAGTAAATTGGCCATTTTCATGCACTTTTAACCATTCCATAAATCTTGTGTTTAGGGCCCTTGGAAGCATGAAAATCACTTTAAACATGATAATTTTAACTCTAACACTGATGATTCACCTACAAATGTGAACTGACGTTCAAAAATAAAACATTTGAAAACGGACCATATTCCACATTTCTGAAGCATGACGTAATGGGGGGGTGTTATCTCTTTTGTCAAAAATCAGCTGTTTTTGCTTGAACATTAAATGCCTCCAAATAGTATTTAATTCACTTCCCGAGCCCCTGGAAGCATGAAAATCACTTTAAACATGCTAATTTTAGCTCTAACACTGATGATCCACCTACAAATGTGAACTGACGTTCAAAAATAAAACATTTGAAAACGGACCATTTTCCACATTTCTGAGGCATGACGTAATGGGGGGTGTTATCTCTTTTGTTGAAAATCAGCCGTTTTTGCTCGAACATTAAATGCCTCCAAATGGTATTTAATTAACTTCCCGGGGTGAAGAAACCCTTTTTGAGAACTCAGAGTGAGTAAATTGGCCATTTTCATGCACTTTTAACCATTCCATTAATCTTGTGTTTAGGGCCCCTGGAAGCATGAAAATCACGTTAAACATGCTAATTTTAGCTCTAACACTGATGATCCACCTACAAATGTGAACTGACGTTCAAAAATAAAACATTTGAAAACGGACCATTTTCCACATTTCTGAAGCATGACATAATGGGGGGTCTTATCTCTTTTGTCAAAAATCAGCTGTTTTTGATTGAACATTAAATGCCTCCAAATAGTATTTAATTCACTTCCCGAGCCCCTGGAAGCATGAAAATCACTTTAAACATGCTAATTTTAGCTCTAACACTGATGATCCACCTACAAATGTGAACTGACGTTCAAAAATAAAACATTTGAAAACGGACCATTATCCACATTTCTGAAGCATGACGTTATGGGGGGGTGTTATCTCTTTTGTCGAAAATCAGCCGTTTTTGCTCGAACATTAAATGCCTCTAAATGGTATTTAATTAACTTCCCGGGGTGAAGAAACCCTTTTTGAGAACTCAGAGTGAGTAAATTGGCCATTTTCATGCACTTTTAACCATTCCATAAATCTTGTGTTTAGGGCCCCTGGAAGCATGAAAATCACTTTAAACATGCTAATTTTAGCTCTAACACTGATGATCCACCTACAAATGTGAACTGACGTTCAAAAATAAAACATTTGAAAACGGACCATTTTCCACATTTCTGAAGCATGACGTAATGGGGGGGTGTTATCTCTTTTGTCGAAAATCAGCCGTTTTTGCTCGAACATTAAATGCCTCCAAATGGTATTTAATTAACTTCCCTAGTGAAGAAACCCTTTTTGAGAACTCAGAGTGAGTAAATTGGCCATTTTCATGCACTTTTAACCATTCCATAAATCTTGTGTTTAGGGCCCCTGGAAGCATGAAAATCACTTTAACTCCTTGGACGCTCATGACGAGCTCAGCTCGTTATGATGTACACCTCCATACACTCATGACAAGCTCAGCTCGTCATGAACAATGGGAATAAAGCAAAGCCAGCACAGGAGGAAAATAACACTAGCATCGATGGTGTTAAACATGCTAATTTTAGCTCTAACACTGATGATCCACCTACAAATGTGAACTGACGTTCAAAAATAAAACATTTGAAAACGGACCATTTTCCACATTTCTGAAGCATGACATAATGGGGGGATGTTATCTCTGTTGTCAAAAATCAGCTGTTTTTGATTGAACATTAAATGCCTCCAAATAGTATTTAATTCACTTCCCGAGCCCCTGGAAGCATGAAAATCACTTTAAACATGCTAATTTTAGCTCTAACACTGATGATCCACCTACAAATGTGAACTGATGTTCAAAAATCAAATATTTGAAAACGGACCATTTTCCACATTTCTGAAGCATGACGTAATGGGGGGGTGTTATCTCTTTTGTCGAAAATCAGCCGTTTTTGCTCGAACATTAAATGCCTCCAAATGGTATTTAATTAACTTCCCGGGGTGAAGAAACCCTTTTTGAGAACTCAGAGTGAGTAAATTGGCCATTTTCATGCACTTTTAACCATTCCATAAATCTTGTGTTTAGGGCCCCTGGAAGCATGAAAATCACTTTAAACATGCTAATTTTAGCTCTGACACTGATGATCCACCTTCAAATGTGAACGGACGTTCAAAAATAAAACATTTGAAAACGGACCATTTTCCACATTTCTGAGGCATGACGTAATGGGGGGGTGTTATCTCTTTTGTTGAAAATCAGCCGTTTTTGCTCGAACATTAAATGCCTCCAAATGGTATTTAATTAACTTCCCGGGGTGAAGAAACCCTTTTTGAGAACTCAGAGTGAGTAAATTGGCCATTTTCATGCACTTTTAACCATTCCATTAATCTTGTGTTTAGGGCCCCTGGAAGCATGAAAATCTATTTAAACATGCTAATTTTAGCTCTAACACTGATGATCCACCTACAAATGTGAACTGACGTTCAAAAATAAAACATTTGAAAACGGACCATTTTCCACATTTCTGAAGCATGACATAATGGTGGGTCTTATCTCTTTTGTCAAAAATCAGCTGTTTTTGATTGAACATTAAATGCCTCCAAATAGTATTTAATTCACTTCCCGAGCCCCTGGAAGCATGAAAATCACTTTAAACATGCTAATTTTAGCTCTAACACTGATGATCCACCTACAAATGTGAACTGACGTTCAAAAATAAAACATTTGAAAACGGACCATTTTCCACATTTCTGAAGCATGACGAAATGGGGGGGGGTTATCTCTTTTGTCAAAAATCAGCTGTTTTTGATTGAACATTAAATACCTCCAAATAGTATTTAATTCACTTCCCGAGCCCCTGGAAGCATGAAAATCACTTTAAACATGCTAATTTTAGCTCTAACACTGATGATCCACCTACAAATGTGAACAGACGTTCAAAAATAAAACATTTGAAAACGGACCATTTTGCACATTTCTGAAGCATGACGTAATGGGGGGGTGTTATCTCTTTTGTCGAAAATCAGCCGTTTTTGCTCGAACATTAAATGCCTCCAAATGGTATTTAATTAACTTCCCGGGGTGAAGAAACCGTTTTTGAGAACTCAGAGTGAGTAAATTGGCCATTTTCATGCACTTTTAACCATTCCATAAATCTTGTGTTTAGGGCCCTTGGAAGCATGAAAATCACTTTAAATATGATAATTTTAGCTCTAACACTGATGATCAACCTACAAATGTGAACTGACGTTCAAAAATAAAACATTTGAAAGCGGACCATTTTCCACATTTCTGAAGCAAGACGTAATGGGGGGGGTGTTATCTCTTTTGTCAAAAATCAGCTGTTTTTGCTTGAACATTAAATGCCTCCAAATAGTATTTAATTCACTTCCCGAGACCCTGGAAGCATGAAAATCACTTTAAACATGCTAATTTTAGCTCTAACACTGATGATCCACCTACAAATGTGAACTGACGTTCAAAAATAAAACATTTGAAAACGGACCATTTTCCACATTTCTGAAGCATGACGTAATGGGGGGGTGTTATCTCTTTTGTCAAAAAGCAGCTTTTTTTGCTTGAACATTAAATGCCTCCAAATAGTATTTAATTCACTTCCCGAGCCCCTGGAAGCATGAAAATCACTTTAAACATGCTAATTTTAGCTCTAACACTGATGATCCACCTACAAATGTGAACAGACGTTCAAAAATAAAACATTTGAAAACGGACCATTTTCCACATTTCTGAAGCATGACGTAATGGGCGGTGTTATCTCTTTTGTTGAAAATCAGCCGTTTTTGCTCGAACATTAAATGCCTCCAAATGGTATTTAATTAACTTCCCGGGGTGAAGAAACCCTTTTTTTAGAACTCAGAGTGAGTAAATTGGCCATTTTCATGCAACTTTTAACCATTCCATTAATCTTGTGTTTAGGGCCCCTGGAAGCATGAAAATCACTTTAAACATGCTAATTGTAGCTCTAACACTGATGATCCACCTACAAATGTGAACTGACGTTCAAAAATAAAACATTTGAAAACTGACCATTTTCCACATTTCAGAAGCATGACGTAATGGGGGGGGTGTTATCTCTTTTGTCAAAAATCAGCTGTTTTTGATTGAACATTAAATGCCTCCAAATAGTATTTAATTCACTTCCCGAGCCCCTTGAATCATGAAAATCACTTTAAACATGCTAATTTTAGCTCTAACACTGATGATCCACCTACAAATGTGAACTGACGTTCAAAAATAAAACATTTGAAAACGGACCATTTTCCACATTTCTGAAGCATGACGTAATGGGGGGGTGTTATCTCTTTGTCGAAAATCAGCCGTTTTTACTCGAACATTAAATGCCTCCAAATGGTATTTAATTAACTTCCCGGGGTGAAGAAACCCTTTTTGAGAACTCAGAGTGAGTAAATTGGCCATTTTCATGCACTTTTAACCATTCCATAAATCTTGTGTTTAGGGCCCCTGGAAGCATGAAAATCACTTTAAACATGCTAATTTTAGCTCTAACACTGATGATCCACCTACAAATGTGAACTGACGTTCAAAAATAAAACATTTGAAAACGGACCATTTTCCATATTTCTGAAGCATGACGTAATGGGGGGGTGTTATCTCTTTTGTCAAAAATCAGCTGTTTTTGCTTGAACATTAAATGCCTCCAAATAGTATTTAATTCACTTCCCGAGCCCCTGGAAGCATGAAAATCACTTTAAACATGCTAATTTTAGCTCTAACACTGATGATCCACCTACAAATGTGAACTGACGTTCAAAAATAAAACATTTGAAAACGGACCATTTTCCACATTTCTGAAGCATGACGTAATGGGGGGGTGTTATCTCTTTTGTCGAAAATCAGCCGTTTTTGCTCGAACATTAAATGCCTCCAAATGGTATTTAATTAACTTCCCGGGGTGAAGAAACCCTTTTTGAAAACTCAGAGTGAGTAAATTGGCCATTTTCATGCACTTTTAACCATTCCATAAATCTTGTGTTTAGGGCCCCTGGAAGCATGAAAATCACTTTAAACATGCTAATTTTAGCTCTAACACTGATGATCCACCTACAAATGTGAACTGACGTTCAAAAATAAAACATTTGAAAACGGACCATTTTCCACATTTCTGAAGCATGACGTAATGGGGGGGTGTTATCTCTTTTGTCAAAAATCAGCTGTTTTTGCTTGAACATTAAATGCCTCCAAATAGTATTTAATTCACTTCCCGAGCCCCTGGAAGCATGAAAATCACTTTAAACATGCTAATTTTAGCTCTAACACTGATGATCCACCTACAAATGTGAACAGACGTTCAAAAATAAAACATTTGAAAACGGACCATTTTCCACATTTCTGAAGCATGACGTAATGGGGGGTGTTATCTCTTTTGTCGAAAATCAGCCGTTTTTGCTCGAACATTAAATGCCTCCAAATGGTATTTAATTAACTTCCCGGGGTGAAGAAACCCTTTTTGAGAACTCAGAGTGAGTAAATTGGCCATTTTCATGCACTTTTAACCATTCCATAAATCTTGTGTTTAGGGCCCTTGGAAGCATGAAAATCACTTTAAACATGATAATTTTAACTCTAACACTGATGATTCACCTACAAATGTGAACTGACGTTCAAAAATAAAACATTTGAAAACGGACCATATTCCACATTTCTGAAGCATGACGTAATGGGGGGGTGTTATCTCTTTTGTCAAAAATCAGCTGTTTTTGCTTGAACATTAAATGCCTCCAAATAGTATTTAATTCACTTCCCGAGCCCCTGGAAGCATGAAAATCACTTTAAACATGCTAATTTTAGCTCTAACACTGATGATCCACCTACAAATGTGAACTGACGTTCAAAAATAAAACATTTGAAAACGGACCATTTTCCACATTTCTGAGGCATGACGTAATGGGGGGGTGTTATCTCTTTTGTTGAAAATCAGCCGTTTTTGCTCGAACATTAAATGCCTCCAAATGGTATTTAATTAACTTCCCGGGGTGAAGAAACCCTTTTTGAGAACTCAGAGTGAGTAAATTGGCCATTTTCATGCACTTTTAACCATTCCATTAATCTTGTGTTTAGGGCCCCTGGAAGCATGAAAATCACGTTAAACATGCTAATTTTAGCTCTAACACTGATGATCCACCTACAAATGTGAACTGACGTTCAAAAATAAAACATTTGAAAACGGACCATTTTCCACATTTCTGAAGCATGACATAATGGGGGGTCTTATCTCTTTTGTCAAAAATCAGCTGTTTTTGATTGAACATTAAATGCCTCCAAATAGTATTTAATTCACTTCCCGAGCCCCTGGAAGCATGAAAATCACTTTAAACATGCTAATTTTAGCTCTAACACTGATGATCCACCTACAAATGTGAACTGACGTTCAAAAATAAAACATTTGAAAACGGACCATTATCCACATTTCTGAAGCATGACGTTATGGGGGGGGTGTTATCTCTTTTGTCGAAAATCAGCCGTTTTTGCTCGAACATTAAATGCCTCTAAATGGTATTTAATTAACTTCCCGGGGTGAAGAAACCCTTTTTGAGAACTCAGAGTGAGTAAATTGGCCATTTTCATGCACTTTTAACCATTCCATAAATCTTGTGTTTAGGGCCCCTGGAAGCATGAAAATCACTTTAAACATGCTAATTTTAGCTCTAACACTGATGATCCACCTACAAATGTGAACTGACGTTCAAAAATAAAACATTTGAAAACGGACCATTTTCCACATTTCTGAAGCATGACGTAATGGGGGGGTGTTATCTCTTTTGTCGAAAATCAGCCGTTTTTGCTCGAACATTAAATGCCTCCAAATGGTATTTAATTAACTTCCCTAGTGAAGAAACCCTTTTTGAGAACTCAGAGTGAGTAAATTGGCCATTTTCATGCACTTTTAACCATTCCATAAATCTTGTGTTTAGGGCCCCTGGAAGCATGAAAATCACTTTAACTCCTTGGACGCTCATGACGAGCTCAGCTCGTTATGATGTACACCTCCATACACTCATGACGAGCTGAGCTCGTCATGAACAATGGGAATAAAGCAAAGCCAGCACAGGAGGAAAATAACACTAGCATCGATGGTGTTAAACATGCTAATTTTAGCTCTAACACTGATGATCCACCTACAAATGTGAACTGACGTTCAAAAATAAAACATTTGAAAACGGACCATTTTCCACATTTCTGAAGCATGACATAATGGGGGGATGTTATCTCTGTTGTCAAAAATCAGCTGTTTTTGATTGAACATTAAATGCCTCCAAATAGTATTTAATTCACTTCCCGAGCCCCTGGAAGCATGAAAATCACTTTAAACATGCTAATTTTAGCTCTAACACTGATGATCCACCTACAAATGTGAACTGATGTTCAAAAATCAAATATTTGAAAACGGACCATTTTCCACATTTCTGAAGCATGACGTAATGGGGGGGTGTTATCTCTTTTGTCGAAAATCAGCCGTTTTTGCTCGAACATTAAATGCCTCCAAATGGTATTTAATTAACTTCCCGGGGTGAAGAAACCCTTTTTGAGAACTCAGAGTGAGTAAATTGGCCATTTTCATGCACTTTTAACCATTCCATAAATCTTGTGTTTAGGGCCCCTGGAAGCATGAAAATCACTTTAAACATGCTAATTTTAGCTCTAACACTGATGATCCACCTACAAATGTGAACTGACGTTCAAAAATAAAACATTTGAAAACGGACCATTTTCCACATTTCTGAGGCATGACGTAATGGGGGGGTGTTATCTCTTTTGTTGAAAATCAGCCGTTTTTGCTCGAACATTAAATGCCTCCAAATGGTATTTAATTAACTTCCCGGGGTGAAGAAACCCTTTTTGAGAACTCAGAGTGAGTAAATTGGCCATTTTCATGCACTTTTAACCATTCCATTAATCTTGTGTTTAGGGCCCCTGGAAGCATGAAAATCTATTTAAACATGCTAATTTTAGCTCTAACACTGATGATCCACCTACAAATGTGAACTGACGTTCAAAAATAAAACATTTGAAAACGGACCATTTTCCACATTTCTGAAGCATGACATAATGGTGGGTCTTATCTCTTTTGTCAAAAATCAGCTGTTTTTGATTGAACATTAAATGCCTCCAAATAGTATTTAATTCACTTCCCGAGCCCCTGGAAGCATGAAAATCACTTTAAATATGATAATTTTAGCTCTAACACTGATGATCCACCTACAAATGTGAACTGACGTTCAAAAATAAAACATTTGAAAACGGACCATTTTCCACATTTCTGAAGCAAGACGTAATGGGGGGGTGTTATCTCTTTTGTCAAAAATCAGCTGTTTTTGCTTGAACATTAAATGCCTCCAAATAGTATTTAATTCACTTCCCGAGCCCCTGGAAGCATGAAAATCACTTTAAACATGCTAATTTTAGCTCTAACACTGATGATCCACCTACAAATGTGAACAGACGTTCAAAAATAAAACATTTGAAAACGGACCATTTTCCACATTTCTGAAGCATGACATAATGGGCGGTGTTATCTCTTTTGTCGAAAACCAGCCGTTTTTGCTCGAACATTAAATGCCTCCAAATGGTATTTAATTAACTTCCCGGGGTGAAGAAACCCTTTTTGAGAACTCAGAGTGAGTAAATTGGCCATTTTCATACACTTTTAACCATTCAATAAATCTTGTGTTTAGGGCCCTTGGAAGCATGAAAATCACTTTAAATATGATAATTTTAGCTCTAACACTGATGATCCACCTATAAATGTGAACTGACGTTCAAAAATAAAACATTTGAAAACGGACCATTTTCCACATTTCTGAAGCAAGACGTAATGGGGGGGGTGTTATCTCTTTTGTCAAAAATCAGCTGTTTTTGCTTGAACATGAAATGCCTCCAAATAGTATTTAATTCACTTCCCGAGACCCTGGAAGCATGAAAATCACTTTAAACATGCTAATTTTAGCTCTAACACTGATGATCCACCTACAAATGTGAACTGACGTTCAAAAATAAAACATTTGAAAACGGACCATTTTCCACATTTCTGAAGCATGACGTAATGGGGGGGTGTTATCTCTTTTGTTGAAAATCAGCCGTTTTTGCTCGAACATTAAATGCCTCCAAATGGTATTTAATTAACTTCCCGGGGTGAAGAAACCCTTTTTTTAGAACTCAGAGTGAGTAAATTGGGCATTTTCATGAAACTTTTAACCATTCCATTAATCTTGTGTTTAGGGCCCCTGGAAGCATGAAAATCACTTTAAACATGCTAATTGTAGCTCTAACACTGATGATCCACCTACAAATGTGAACTGACGTTCAAAAATAAAACATTTGAAAACTGACCATTTTCCACATTTCAGAAGCATGACGTAATGGGGGGGGTGTTATCTCTTTTGTCAAAAATCAGCTGTTTTTGATTGAACATTAAATGCCTCCAAATAGTATTTAATTCACTTCCCGAGCCCCTTGAATCATGAAAATCACTTTAAACATGCTAATTTTAGCTCTAACACTGATGATCCACCTACAAATGTGAACTGACGTTCAAAAATAAAACATTTGAAAACGGACCATTTTCCACATTTCTGAAGCATGACGTAATGGGGGGGTGTTATCTCTTTGTCGAAAATCAGCCGTTTTTACTCGAACATTAAATGCCTCCAAATGGTATTTAATTAACTTCCCGGGGTGAAGAAACCCTTTTTGAGAACTCAGAGTGAGTAAATTGGCCATTTTCATGCACTTTTAACCATTCCATAAATCTTGTGTTTAGGGCCCCTGGAAGCATGAAAATCACTTTAAACATGCTAATTTTAGCTCTAACACTGATGATCCACCTACAAATGTGAACTGACGTTCACAAATAAAACATTTGAAAACGGACCATTTTCCACATTTCTGAAGCATGACGCAATGGGGGGGTGTTATCTCTTTTGTCAAAAATCAGCTGTTTTTGCTTGAACATTAAATGCCTCCAAATAGTATTTAATTCACTTCCCGAGCCCCTGGAAGCATGAAAATCACTTTAAACATGCTAATTTTAGCTCTAACACTGATGATCCACCTACAAATGTGAACTGACGTTCAAAAATAAAACATTTGAAAACGGACCATTTTCCACATTTCTGAAGCATGACGTAATGGGGGGGTGTTATCTCTTTTGTTGAAAATCAGCCGTTTTTGCTCGAACATTAAATGCCTCCAAATGGTATTTAATTGACTTCCCGGGGTGAAGAAACCCTTTTTTTAGAACTCAGAGTGAGTAAATTGGCCATTTTCATGCAACTTTTAACCATTCCATTAATCTTGTGTTTAGGGCCCCTGGAAGCATGAAAATCACTTTAAACATGCTAATTGTAGCTCTAACACTGATGATCCACCTACAAATGTGAACTGACGTTCAAAAATAAAACATTTGAAAACTGACCATTTTCCACATTTCAGAAGCATGACGTAATGGGGGGGGGGGGTGTTATCTCTTTTGTCAAAAATCAGCTGTTTTTGATTGAACATTAAATGCCTCCAAATAGTATTTAATTCACTTCCCGAGCCCCTTGAATCATGAAAATCACTTTAAACATGCTAATTTTAGCTCTAACACTGATGATCCACCTACAAATGTGAACTGACGTTCAAAAATAAAACATTTGAAAACGGACCATTTTCCACATTTCTGAAGCATGACGTAATGGGGGGGTGTTATCTCTTTTGTCAAAAATCAGCTGTTTTTGCTTGAACATTAAATGCCTCCAAATAGTATTTAATTCACTTCCCGAGCCCCTGGAAGCATGAAAATCACTTTAAACATGCTAATTTTAGCTCTAACACTGATGATCCACCTACAAATGTGAACAGACGTTCAAAAATAAAACATTTGAAAACGGACCATTTTCCACATTTCTGAAGCATGACATAATGGGGGGTCTTATCTCTTTTGTCAAAAATCAGCTGTTTTTGCTTGAACATTAAATGCCTCCAAATAGTATTTAATTCACTTCCCGAGCCCCTGGAAGCATGAAAATCACTTTAAACATGCTAATTTTAGCTCTAACACTGATGATCCACCTACAAATGTGAACAGACGTTCAAAAATAAAACATTTGAAAACGGACCATTTTCCACATTTCTGAAGCATGACGTAATGGGGGGGTGTTATCTCTTTTGTCAAAAATCAGCTGCTTTTGCTTGAACATTAAATGCCTCCAAATAGTATTTAATTCACTTCCCGAGCCCCTGGAAGCATGAAAATCACTTTAAACATGCTAATTTTAGCTCTAACACTGATGATCCACCTACAAATGTGAACTGACGTTCAAAAATAAAACATTTGAAAACGCACCATTTTCCACATTTCTGAAGCATGACGTAATGGGGGGGGTGTTATCTCTTTTGTCAAAAATCTGCTGTTTTTGCTTGAACATTAAATGCCTCCAAATAGTATTTAATTTACTTCCCGAGCCCCTGGAAGCATGAAAATCACTTTAAACATGCTAATTTTAGCTCTAACACTGATGATCCACCTACAAATGTGAACTGACGTTCAAAAATAAAACATTTGAAAACGGACCATTTTCCACATTTCTGAAGCATGACGTAATGGGGGGGTGTTATCTCTTTTGTCGAAAATCAGCCGTTTTTGCTCGAACATTAAATGCCTCCAAATGGTATTTAATTAAATTCTCGGGGTGAAGAAACCCTTTTTGAGAACTCAGAGTGAGTAAATTGGCCATTTTCATGCACTTTTAACCATTCCATAAATCTTGTGTTTAGGGCCCCTGGAAGCATGAAAATCACTTTAAACATGCTAATTTTAGCTCTAACACTGATGATCCACCTACAAATGTGAACTGACGTTCAAAAATAAAACATTTGAAAACGCACCATTTTCCACATTTCTGAAGCATGACGTAATGGGGGGGGTGTTATCTCTTTTGTCAAAAATCAGCTTTTTTTGCTTGAACATTAAATGCCTCCAAATAGTATTTAATTTACTTCCCGAGCCCCTGGAAGCATGAAAATCACTTTAAACATGCTAATTTTAGCTCTAACACTGATGATCCACCTACAAATGTGAACTGACGTTCAAAAATAAAACATTTGAAAACGGACCATTTTCCACATTTCTGAAGCAAGACGTAATGGGGGGGGGGTGTTATCTCTTTTGTCAAAAATCAGCTGTTTTTGCTTGAACATTAAATGCCTCCAAATAGTATTTAATTCACTTCCCGAGACCCTGGAAGCATGAAAATCACTTTAAACATGCTAATTTTAGCTCTAACACTGATGATCCACCTACAAATGTGAACTGACGTTCAAAAATAAAACATTTGAAAACGGACCATTTTCCACATTTCTGAAGCATGACGTAATGGGGGGGTGTTATCTCTTTTGTTGAAAATCAGCCGTTTTTGCTCGAACATTAAATGCCTCCAAATGGTATTTAATTAACTTCCCGGGGTGAAGAAACCCTTTTTTTAGAACTCAGAGTGAGTAAATTGGCCATTTTCATGCAACTTTTAACCATTCCATTAATCTTGTGTTTAGGGCCCCTGGAAGCATGAAAATCACTTTAAACATGCTAATTGTAGCTCTAACACTGATGATCCACCTACAAATGTGAACTGACGTTCAAAAATAAAACATTTGAAAACTGACCATTTTCCACATTTCAGAAGCATGACGTAATGGGGAGGTGTTATCTCTTTTGTCAAAAATCAGATGTTTTTGATTGAACATTAAATGCCTCCAAATAGTATTTAATTCACTTCCCGAGCCCCTTGAATCATGAAAATCACTTTAAACATGCTAATTTTAGCTCTAACACTGATGATCCACCTACAAATGTGAACTGACGTTCAAAAATAAAACATTTGAAAACGGACCATATTCCACATTTCTGAAGCATGACGTAATGGGGGGGTGTTATCTCTTTGTCGAAAATCAGCCGTTTTTACTCGAACATTAAATGCCTCCAAATGGTATTTAATTAACTTCCCGGGGTGAAGAAACCCTTTTTGAGAACTCAGAGTGAGTAAATTGGCCATTTTCATGCACTTTTAACCATTCCATAAATCTTGTGTTTAGGGCCCCTGGAAGCATGAAAATCACTTTAAACATGCTAATTTTAGCTCTAACACTGATGATCCACCTACAAATGTGAACTGACGTTCAAAAATAAAACATTTGAAAACGGACCATTTTCCACATTTCTGAAGCATGACGTAATGGGGGGGTGTTATCTCTTTTGTCAAAAATCAGCTGTTTTTGCTTGAACATTAAATGCCTCCAAATAGTATTTAATTCACTTCCCGAGCCCCTGGAAGCATGAAAATCACTTTAAACATGCTAATTTTAGCTCTAACACTGATGATCCACCTACAAATGTGAACTGACGTTCAAAAATAAAACATTTGAAAACGGACCATTTTCCACATTTCTGAAGCATGACGTAATGGGGGGGTGTTATCTCTTTTGTCGAAAATCAGCCGTTTTTGCTCGAACATTAAATGCCTCCAAATGGTATTTAATTAACTTCCCGGGGTGAAGAAACCCTTTTTGAGAACTCAGAGTGAGTAAATTGGCCATTTTCATGCACTTTTAACCATTCCATAAATCTTGTGTTTAGGGCCCTTGGGAGCATGAAAATCACTTTAAATATGATAATTTTAGCTCTAACACTGATGATCCACCTACAAATGTGAACTGACGTTCAAAAATAAAACATTTGAAAACGGACCATTTTCCACATTTCTGAAGCAAGACGTAATGGGGGGGGTGTTATCTCTTTTGTCAAAAATCAGCTGTTTTTGCTTGAACATTAAATGCCTCCAAATAGTATTTAATTCACTTCCCGAGACCCTGGAAGCATGAAAATCACTTTAAACATGCTAATTTTAGCTCTAACACTGATGATCCACCTACAAATGTGAACTGACGTTCAAAAATAAAACATTTGAAAACGGACCATTTTCCACATTTCTGAAGCAAGACGTAATGGGGGGGTGTTATCTCTTTTGTTGAAAATCAGCCGTTTTTGCTCGAACATTAAATGCCTCCAAATGGTATTTAATTAACTTCCCGTGGTGAAGAAACCCTTTTTTTAGAACTCAGAGTGAGTAAATTGGCCATTTTCATGCAACTTTTAACCATTCCATTAATCTTGTGTTTAGGGCCCCTGGAAGCATGAAAATCACTTTAAACATGCTAATTGTAGCTCTAACACTGATGATCCACCTACAAATGTGAACTGACGTTCAAAAATAAAACATTTGAAAACTGACCATTTTCCACATTTCAGAAGCATGACGTAATGGGGGGGGTGTTATCTCTTTTGTCAAAAATCAGCTGTTTTTGATTGAACATTAAATGCCTCCAAATAGTATTTAATTCACTTCCCGAGCCCCTTGAATCATGAAAATCACTTTAAACATGCTAATTTTAGCTCTAACACTGATGATCCACCTACAAATGTGAACTGACGTTCAAAAATAAAACATTTGAAAACGGACCATATTCCACATTTCTGAAGCATGACGTAATGGGGGGGTGTTATCTCTTTGTCGAAAATCAGCCGTTTTTACTCGAACATTAAATGCCTCCAAATGGTATTTAATTAACTTCCCGGGGTGAAGAAACCCTTTTTGAGAACTCAGAGTGAGTAAATTGGCCATTTTCATGCACTTTTAACCATTCCATAAATCTTGTGTTTAGGGCCCCTGGAAGCATGAAAATCACTTTAAACATGCTAATTTTAGCTCTAACACTGATGATCCACCTACAAATGTGAACTGACGTTCAAAAATAAAACATTTGAAAACGGACCATTTTCCACATTTCTGAAGCATGACGTAATGGGGGGGTGTTATCTCTTTTGTCAAAAATCAGCTGTTTTTGCTTGAACATTAAATGCCTCCAAATAGTATTTAATTCACTTCCCGAGCCCCTGGAAGCATGAAAATCACTTTAAACATGCTAATTTTAGCTCTAACACTGATGATCCACCTACAAATGTGAACTGACGTTCAAAAATAAAACATTTGAAAACGGACCATTTTCCACATTTCTGAAGCATGACGTAATGGGGGGGTGTTATCTCTTTTGTCGAAAATCAGCCGTTTTTGCTCGAACATTAAATGCCTCCAAATGGTATTTAATTAACTTCCCGGGGTGAAGAAACCCTTTTTAAAAACTCAGAGAGAGTAAATTGGCCATTTTCATGCACTTTTAACCATTCCATAAATCTTGTGTTTAGGGCCCCTGGAAGCATGAAAATCACTTTAAACATGCTAATTTTAGCTCTAACATTGATGATCCACCTACAAATGTGAACTGACGTTCAAAAATAAAACATTTGAAAACGGACCATTTTCCACATTTCTGAAGCATGACGTAATGGGGGGGTGTTATCTCTTTTGTCAAAAATCAGCTGTTTTTGCTTGAACATTAAATGCCTCCAAATAGTATTTAATTCACTTCCCGAGCCCCTGGAAGCATGAAAATCACTTTAAACATGCTAATTTTAGCTCTAACACTGATGATCCACCTACAAATGTGAACAGACGTTCAAAAATAAAACATTTGAAAACGGACCATTTTCCACATTTCTGAAGCATGACGTAATGGGGGGGTGTTATCTCTTTTGTTGAAAATCAGCCGTTTTTGCTCGAACATTAAATGCCTCCAAATGGTATTTAATTAACTTCCCGGGGTGAAGAAACCCTTTTTTTAGAACTCAGAGTGAGTAAATTGGCCATTTTCATGCAACTTTTAACCATTCCATTAATCTTGTGTTTAGGGCCCCTGGAAGCATGAAAATCACTTTAAACATGCTAATTGTAGCTCTAACACTGATGATCCACCTACAAATGTGAACTGACGTTCAAAAATAAAACATTTGAAAACTGACCATTTTCCACATTTCAGAAGCATGACGTAATGGGGGGGGTGTTATCTCTTTTGTCAAAAATCAGCTGTTTTTGATTGAACATTAAATGCCTCCAAATAGTATTTAATTCACTTCCCGAGCCCCTTGAATCATGAAAATCACTTTAAACATGCTAATTTTAGCTCTAACACTGATGATCCACCTACAAATGTGAACTGACGTTCAAAAATAAAACATTTGAAAACAGACCATATTCCACATTTCTGAAGCATGACGTAATGGGGGGGTGTTATCTCTTTGTCGAAAATCAGCCGTTTTTACTCGAACATTAAATGCCTCCAAATGGTATTTAATTAACTTCCCGGGGTGAAGAAACCCTTTTTGAGAACTCAGAGTGAGTAAATTGGCCATTTTCATGCACTTTTAACCATTCCATAAATCTTGTGTTTAGGGCCCCTGGAAGCATGAAAATCACTTTAAACATGCTAATTTTAGCTCTAACACTGATGATCCACCTACAAATGTGAACTGGCGTTCAAAAATAAAACATTTGAAAACGGACCATTTTCCACATTTCTGAAGCATGACGTAATGGGGGGGTGTTATCTCTTTTGTCAAAAATCAGCTGTTTTTGCTTGAACATTAAATGCCTCCAAATAGTATTTAATTCACTTCCCGAGCCCCTGGAAGCATGAAAATCACTTTAAACATGCTAATTTTAGCTCTAACACTGATGATCCACCTACAAATGTGAACTGACGTTCAAAAATAAAACATTTGAAAACGGACCATTTTCCACATTTCTGAAGCATGACGTAATGGGGGGGTGTTATCTCTTTTGTCGAAAATCAGCCGTTTTTGCTCGAACATTAAATGCCTCCAAATGGTATTTAATTAACTTCCCGGGGTGAAGAAACCCTTTTTGAAAACTCAGAGAGAGTAAATTGGCCATTTTCATGCACTTTTAACCATTCCATAAATCTTGTGTTTAGGGCCCCTGGAAGCATGAAAATCACTTTAAACATGCTAATTTTAGCTCTAACACTGATGATCCACCTACAAATGTGAACTGACGTTCAAAAATAAAACATTTGAAAACGGACCATTTTCCACATTTCTGAAGCATGACGTAATGGGGGGGTGTTATCTCTTTTGTCAAAAATCAGCTGTTTTTGCTTGAACATTAAATGCCTCCAAATAGTATTTAATTCACTTCCCGAGCCCCTGGAAGCATGAAAATCATTTTAAACATGCTAATTTTAGCTCTAACACTGATGATCCACCTAGAAATGTGAACAGACGTTCAAAAATAAAACATTTGAAAACGGACCATTTTCCACATTTCTGAAGCATGACGTAATGGGGGGTGTTATCTCTTTTGTCGAAAATCAGCCGTTTTTGCTCGAACATTAAATGCCTCCAAATGGTATTTAATTAACTTCCCGGGGTGAAGAAACCCTTTTTGAGAACTCAGAGTGAGTAAATTGGCCATTTTCATGCACTTTTAACCATTCCATAAATCTTGTGTTTAGGGCCCTTGGAAGCATGAAAATCACTTTAAACATGATAATTTTAACTCTAACACTGATGATCCACCTACAAATGTGAACTGACGTTCAAAAATAAAACATTTGAAAACGGACCATATTCCACATTTCTGAAGCATGACGTAATGGGGGGGGTGTTATCTCTTTTGTCAAAAATCAGCTGTTTTTGCTTGAACATTAAATGCCTCCAAATAGTATTTAATTCACTTCCCGAGCCCCTGGAAGCATGAAAATCACTTTAAACATGCTAATTTTAGCTCTAACACTGATGATCCACCTACAAATGTGAACTGACGTTCAAAAATAAAACATTTGAAAACGGACCATTTTCCACATTTCTGAGGCATGACGTAATGGGGGGGTGTTATCTCTTTTGTTGAAAATCAGCCGTTTTTGCTCGAACATTAAATGCCTCCAAATGGTATTTAATTAACTTCCCGGGGTGAAAAAACCCTTTTTGAGAACTCAGAGTGAGTAAATTGGCCATTTTCATGCACTTTTAACCATTCCATTAATCTTGTGTTTAGGGCCCCTGGAAGCATGAAAATCACGTTAAACATGCTAATTTTAGCTCTAACACTGATGATCCACCTACAAATGTGAACTGACGTTCAAAAATAAAACATTTGAAAACGGACCATTTTCCACATTTCTGAAGCATGACATAATGGGGGGTCTTATCTCTTTTGTCAAAAATCAGCTGTTTTTGATTGAACATTAAATGCCTCCAAATAGTATTTAATTCACTTCCCGAGCCCCTGGAAGCATGAAAATCACTTTAAACATGCTAATTTTAGCTCTAACACTGATGATCCACCTACAAATGTGAACTGACGTTCAAAAATAAAACATTTGAAAACTGACCATTTTCCACATTTCAGAAGCATGACGTAATGGGGGGGGTGTTATCTCTTTTGTCAAAAATCAGCTGTTTTTGATTGAACATTAAATGCCTCCAAATAGTATTTAATTCACTTCCCGAGCCCCTTGAATCATGAAAATCACTTTAAACATGCTAATTTTAGCTCTAACACTGATGATCCACCTACAAATGTGAACTGACGTTCAAAAATAAAACATTTGAAAACGGACCATATTCCACATTTCTGAAGCATGACGTAATGGGGGGGTGTTATCTCTTTGTCGAAAATCAGCCGTTTTTACTCGAACATTAAATGCCTCCAAATGGTATTTAATTAACTTCCCGGGGTGAAGAAACCCTTTTTGAGAACTCAGAGTGAGTAAATTGGCCATTTTCATGCACTTTTAACCATTCCATAAATCTTGTGTTTAGGGCCCCTGGAAGCATGAAAATCACTTTAAACATGCTAATTTTAGCTCTAACACTGATGATCCACCTACAAATGTGAACTGACGTTCAAAAATAAAACATTTGAAAACGGACCATTTTCCACATTTCTGAAGCATGACGTAATGGGGGGGTGTTATCTCTTTTGTCAAAAATCAGCTGTTTTTGCTTGAACATTAAATGCCTCCAAATAGTATTTAATTCACTTCCCGAGCCCCTGGAAGCATGAAAATCACTTTAAACATGCTAATTTTAGCTCTAACACTGATGATCCACCTACAAATGTGAACTGACGTTCAAAAATAAAACATTTGAAAACGGACCATTTTCCACATTTCTGAAGCATGACGTAATGGGGGGGTGTTATCTCTTTTGTCGAAAATCAGCCGTTTTTGCTCGAACATTAAATGCCTCCAAATGGTATTTAATTAACTTCCCGGGGTGAAGAAACCCTTTTTAAAAACTCAGAGAGAGTAAATTGGCCATTTTCATGCACTTTTAACCATTCCATAAATCTTGTGTTTAGGGCCCCTGGAAGCATGAAAATCACTTTAAACATGCTAATTTTAGCTCTAACACTGATGATCCACCTACAAATGTGAACTGACGTTCAAAAATAAAACATTTGAAAACGGACCATTTTCCACATTTCTGAAGCATGACGTAATGGGGGGGTGTTATCTCTTTTGTCAAAAATCAGCTGTTTTTGCTTGAACATTAAATGCCTCCAAATAGTATTTAATTCACTTCCCGAGCCCCTGGAAGCATGAAAATCACTTTAAACATGCTAATTTTAGCTCTAACACTGATGATCCACCTACAAATGTGAACAGACGTTCAAAAATAAAACATTTGAAAACAGACTATTTTCCACATTTCTGAAGCATGACGTAATGGGGGGGTGTTATCTCTTTTGTTGAAAATCAGCCGTTTTTGCTCGAACATTAAATGCCTCCAAATGGTATTTAATTAACTTCCCGGGGTGAAGAAACCCTTTTTTTAGAACTCAGAGTGAGTAAATTGGCCATTTTCATGCAACTTTTAACCATTCCATTAATCTTGTGTTTAGGGCCCCTGGAAGCATGAAAATCACTTTAAACATGCTAATTGTAGCTCTAACACTGATGATCCACCTACAAATGTGAACTGACGTTCAAAAATAAAACATTTGAAAACTGACCATTTTCCACATTTCAGAAGCATGACGTAATGGGGGGGGTGTTATCTCTTTTGTCAAAAATCTGCTGTTTTTGATTGAACATTAAATGCCTCCAAATAGTATTTAATTCACTTCCCGAGCCCCTTGAATCATGAAAATCACTTTAAACATGCTAATTTTAGCTCTAACACTGATGATCCACCTACAAATGTGAACTGACGTTCAAAAATAAAACATTTGAAAACAGACCATATTCCACATTTCTGAAGCATGACGTAATGGGGGGGTGTTATCTCTTTGTCGAAAATCAGCCGTTTTTACTCGAACATTAAATGCCTCCAAATGGTATTTAATTAACTTCCCGGGGTGAAGAAACCCTTTTTGAGAACTCAGAGTGAGTATATTGGCCATTTTCATGCACTTTTAACCATTCCATAAATCTTGTGTTTAGGGCCCCTGGAAGCATGAAAATCACTTTAAACATGCTAATTTTAGCTCTAACACTGATGATCCACCTACAAATGTGAACTGACGTTCAAAAATAAAACATTTGAAAACGGACCATTTTCCACATTTCTGAAGCATGACGTAATGGGGGGGTGTTATCTCTTTTGTCAAAAATCAGCTGTTTTTGCTTGAACATTAAATGCCTCCAAATAGTATTTAATTCACTTCCCGAGCCCCTGGAAGCATGAAAATCACTTTAAACATGCTAATTTTAGCTCTAACACTGATGATCCACCTACAAATGTGAACTGACGTTCAAAAATAAAACATTTGAAAACGGACCATTTTCCACATTTCTGAAGCATGACGTAATGGGGGGGTGTTATCTCTTTTGTCGAAAATCAGCCGTTTTTGCTCGAACATTAAATGCCTCCAAATGGTATTTAATTAACTTCCCGGGGTGAAGAAACCCTTTTTGAAAACTCAGAGAGAGTAAATTGGCCATTTTCATGCACTTTTAACCATTCCATAAATCTTGTGTTTAGGGCCCCTGGAAGCATGAAAATCACTTTAAACATGCTAATTTTAGCTCTAACACTGATGATCCACCTACAAATGTGAACTGACGTTCAAAAATAAAACATTTGAAAACGGACCATTTTCCACATTTCTGAAGCATGACGTAATGGGGGGGTGTTATCTCTTTTGTCAAAAATCAGCTGTTTTTGCTTGAACATTAAATGCCTCCAAATAGTATTTAATTCACTTCCCGAGCCCCTGGAAGCATGAAAATCACTTTAAACATGCTAATTTTAGCTCTAACACTGATGATCCACCTACAAATGTGAACAGACGTTCAAAAATAAAACATTTGAAAACGGACCATTTTCCACATTTCTGAAGCATGACGTAATGGGGGGTGTTATCTCTTTTGTCGAAAATCAGCCGTTTTTGCTCGAACATTAAATGCCTCCAAATGGTATTTAATTAACTTCCCGGGGTGAAGAAACCCTTTTTGAGAACTCAGAGTGAGTAAATTGGCCATTTTCATGCACTTTTAACCATTCCATAAATCTTGTGTTTAGGGCCCTTGGAAGCATGAAAATCACTTTAAACATGATAATTTTAACTCTAACACTGATGATCCACCTACAAATGTGAACTGACGTTCAAAAATAAAACATTTGAAAACGGACCATATTCCACATTTCTGAAGCATGACGTAATGGGGGGGGTGTTATCTCTTTTGTCAAAAATCAGCTGTTTTTGCTTGAACATTAAATGCCTCCAAATAGTATTTAATTCACTTCCCGAGCCCCTGGAAGCATGAAAATCACTTTAAACATGCTAATTTTAGCTCTAACACTGATGATCCACCTACAAATGTGAACTGACGTTCAAAAATAAAACATTTGAAAACGGACCATTTTCCACATTTCTGAGGCATGACGTAATGGGGGGGTGTTATCTCTTTTGTTGAAAATCAGCCGTTTTTGCTCGAACATTAAATGCCTCCAAATGGTATTTAATTAACTTCCCGGGGTGAAGAAACCCTTTTTGAGAACTCAGAGTGAGTAAATTGGCCATTTTCATGCACTTTTAACCATTCCATTAATCTTGTGTTTAGGGCCCCTGGAAGCATGAAAATCACGTTAAACATGCTAATTTTAGCTCTAACACTGATGATCCACCTACAAATGTGAACTGACGTTCAAAAATAAAACATTTGAAAACGGACCATTTTCCACATTTCTGAAGCATGACATAATGGGGGGTCTTATCTCTTTTGTCAAAAATCAGCTGTTTTTGATTGAACATTAAATGCCTCCAAATAGTATTTAATTCACTTCCCGAGCCCCTGGAAGCATGAAAATCACTTTAAACATGCTAATTTTAGCTCTAACACTGATGATCCACCTACAAATGTGAACTGACGTTCAAAAATAAAACATTTGAAAACGGACCATTTTCCACATTTCTGAAGCATGACGTTATGGGGGGGTGTTATCTCTTTTGTCGAAAATCAGCTGTTTTTGCTCGAACATTAAATGCCTCTAAATGGTATTTAATTAACTTCCCGGGGTGAAGAAACCCTTTTTGAGAACTCAGAGTGAGTAAATTGGCCATTTTCATGCACTTTTAACCATTCCATAAATCTTGTGTTTAGGGCCCCTGGAAGCATGAAAATCACTTTAAACATGCTAATTTTAGCTCTAACACTGATGATCCACCTACAAATGTGAACTGATGTTCAAAAATAAAATATTTGAAAACGGACCATTTTCCACATTTCTGAAGCATGACGTAATGGGGGGGGTGTTATCTCTTTTGTCGAAAATCAGCCGTTTTTGCTCGAACATTAAATGCCTCCAAATGGTATTTAATTAACTTCCCGGGGTGAAGAAACCCTTTTTGAGAACTCAGAGTGAGTAAATTGGCCATTTTCATGCACTTTTAACCATTCCATAAATCTTGTGTTTAGGGCCCCTGGAAGCATGAAAATCACTTTAAACATGCTAATTTTAGCTCTAACACTGATGATCCACCTACAAATGTGAACTGACGTTCAAAAATAAAACATTTGAAAACGGACCATTTTCCACATTTCTGAAGCATGACGTAATGGGGGGTGTTATCTCTTTTGTCAAAAATCAGCTATTTTTGCTTGAACATTAAATGCCTCCAAATAGTATTTAATTCACTTCCCGAGCCCCTGGAAGCATGAAAATCACTTTAAACATGCTAATTTTAGCTCTGACACTGATGATCCACCTACAAATGTGAACGGACGTTCAAAAATAAAACATTTGAAAACGGACCATTTTCCACATTTCTGAAGCATGACGTAATGGTGGGGTGTTATCTCTTTTGTCGAAAATCAGCCGTTTTTGCTCGAACATTAAATGCCTCCAAATGGTATTTAATTAACTTCCCGGGGTGAAGAAACCCTTTTTGAGAACTCAGAGTGAGTAAATTGGCCATTTTCATGCACTTTTAACCATTCCATAAATCTTGTGTTTAGGGCCCTTGGAAGCATGAAAATCACTTTAAACATGATAATTTTAACTCTAACACTGATGATCCACCTACAAATGTGAACTGACGTTCAAAAATAAAACATTTGAAAACGGACCATATTCCACATTTCTGAAGCATGACGTAATGGGGGGGGGTGTTATCTCTTTTGTCAAAAATCAGCTGTTTTTGCTTGAACATTAAATGCCTCCAAATAGTATTTAATTCACTTCCCGAGCCCCTGGAAGCATGAAAATCACTTTAAACATGCTAATTTTAGCTCTAACACTGATGATCCACCTACAAATGTGAACTGACGTTCAAAAATAAAACATTTGAAAACGGACCATTTTCCACATTTCTGAAGCATGACGTAATGGGCGGTGTTATCTCTTTTGTCGAAAATCAGCCGTTTTTGCTCGAACATTAAATGCCTCCAAATGGTATTTAATTAACTTCCCGGGGTGAAGAAACCCTTTTTGAGAACTCAGAGTGAGTAAATTGGCCATTTTCATGCACTTTTAACCATTCCATAAATCTTGTGTTTAGGGCCCTTGGAAGCATGAAAATCACTTTAAATATGATAATTTTAGCTCTAACACTGATGATCCACCTACAAATGTGAACTGACGTTCAAAAATAAAACATTTGAAAACGGACCATTTTCCACATTTCTGAAGCATGACATAATGGGGGGTCTTATCTCTTTTGTCAAAAATCAGCTGTTTTTGATTGAACATTAAATGCCTCCAAATAGTATTTAATTCACTTCCCGAGCCCCTGGAAGCATGAAAATCACTTTAAACATGCTAATTTTAGCTCTAACACTGATGATCCACCTACAAATGTGAACTGACGTTCAAAAATAAAACATTTGAAAACGGACCATTTTCCACATTTCTGAAGCATGACGTTATGGGGGGGTGTTATCTCTTTTGTCGAAAATCAGCTGTTTTTGCTCGAACATTAAATGCCTCTAAATGGTATTTAATTAACTTCCCGGGGTGAAGAAACCCTTTTTGAGAACTCAGAGTGAGTAAATTGGCCATTTTCATGCACTTTTAACCATTCCATAAATCTTGTGTTTAGGGCCCCTGGAAGCATGAAAATCACTTTAAACATGCTAATTTTAGCTCTAACACTGATGATCCACCTACAAATGTGAACTGATGTTCAAAAATAAAACATTTGAAAACGGACCATTTTCCACATTTCTGAAGCATGACGTAATGGGGGGGTGTTATCTCTTTTGTCGAAAATCAGCCGTTTTTGCTCAAACATTAAATGCCTCCAAATGGTATTTAATTAACTTCCCGGGGTGAAGAAACCCTTTTTGAGAACTCAGAGTGAGTAAATTGGCCATTTTCATGCACTTTTAACCATTCCATAAATCTTGTGTTTAGGGCCCCTGGAAGCATGAAAATCACTTTAAACATGCTAATTTTAGCTCTAACACTGATGATCCACCTACAAATGTGAACTGACGTTCAAAAATAAAACATTTGAAAACGGACCATTTTCCACATTTCTGAAGCATGACGTAATGGGGGGTGTTATCTCTTTTGTCAAAAATCAGCTATTTTTGCTTGAACATTAAATGCCTCCAAATAGTATTTAATTCACTTCCCGAGCCCCTGGAAGCATGAAAATCACTTTAAACATGCTAATTTTAGCTCTAACACTGATGATCCACCTACAAATGTGAACTGACGTTCAAAAATAAAACATTTGAAAACGGACCATTTTCCACATTTCTGAAGCATGACGTAATGGGGGGGTGTTATCTCTTTTGTCAAAAATCAGCTGTTTTTGATTGAACATTAAATGCCTCCAAATAGTATTTAATTCACTTCCCGAGCCCCTGGAATCATGAAAATCACTTTAAACATGCTAATTTTAGCTCTAACACTGATGATCCACCTACAAATGTGAACTGTCGTTCAAAAATAAAACATTTGAAAACGGACCATTTTCCACATTTCTGAAGCATGACGTAATGGGGGGGTGTTATCTCTTTGTCGAAAATCAGCCGTTTTTACTCGAACCATAAATGCCTCCAAATGGTATTTAATTAACTTCCCGGGGTGAAGAAACCCTTTTTGAGAACTCAGAGTGAGTAAATTGGCCATTTTCATGCACTTTTAACCATTCCATAAATCTTGTGTTTAGGGCCCCTGGAAGCATGAAAATCACTTTAAACATGCTAATTTTAGCTCTAACACTGATGATCCACCTACAAATGTGAACTGACGTTCAAAAATAAAACATTTGAAAACTGACCATTTTCCACATTTCTGAAGCATGACGTAATGGGGGGGGTGTTATCTCTTTTGTCAAAAATCAGCTGTTTTTGCTTGAACATTAACCACTTGGATGCTAAGGCTCCTCTGGATCTTCCATGTAATTTCCATTGAAATCAATGGAAACTCCATGACGAGTTACCCTTGTCATTAGCGGCGAAGAGGTTAAATGCCTCCAAATAGTATTTAATTTACTTCCCGAGCCCCTGGAAGCATGAAAATCACTTTAAACATGCTAATTTTAGCTCTAACACTGATGATCCACCTACAAATGTGAACTGACGTTCAAAAATAAAACATTTGAAAACGGACCATTTTCCACATTTCTGAAGCATGACGTAATGGGGGGGTGTTATCTCTTTTGTCAAAAATCAGCTGTTTTTGCTTGAACATTAAATGCCTCCAAATAGTATTTAATTCACTTCCCGAGCCCCTGGAAGCATGAAAATCACTTTAAACATGCTGATTTTAGCTCTAACACTGATGATCCACCTACAAATGTGAACTGACGTTCAAAAATAAAACATTTGAAAACGGACCATTTTCCACATTTCTGAAGCATGACATAATGGGGGGATGTTATCTCTGTTGTCAAAAATCAGCTGTTTTTGATTGAACATTAAATGCCTCCAAATGGTATTTAATTAACTTCCCGGGGTGAAGAAACCCTTTTTGAGAACTCAGAGTGAGTAAATTGGCCATTTTCATGCACTTTTAACCATTCCATAAATCTTGTGTTTAGGGCCCCTGGAAGCATGAAAATCACTTTAAACATGCTAATTTTAGCTCTAACACTGATGATCCACCTACAAATGTGAACTGACGTTCAAAAATAAAACATTTGAAAACGGACCATTTTCCCCATTTCTGAAGCATGACGTAATGGGGGGTGTTATCTCTTTTGTCAAAAATCAGCTATTTTTGCTTGAACATTAAATGCCTCCAAATAGTATTTAATTCACTTCCCGAGCCCCTGGAAGCATGAAAATCACTTTAAACATGCTAATTTTAGCTCTGACACTGATGATCCACCTACAAATGTGAACGGACGTTCAAAAATAAAACATTTGAAAACGGACCATTTTCCACATTTCTGAAGCATGACGTAATGGTGGGGTGTTATCTCTTTTGTCGAAAATCAGCCGTTTTTGCTCGAACATTAAATGCCTCCAAATGGTATTTAATTGACTTCCCGGGGTGAAGAAACCCTTTTTGAGAACTCAGAGTGAGTAAATTGGCCATTTTCATGCACTTTTTACCATTCCATAAATCTTGTGTTTAGGGCCCTTGGAAGCATGAAAATCACTTTAAACATGATAATTGTAGCTCTAACACTGATGATCCACCTACAAATGTGAACTGACGTTCAAAAATAAAACATTTGAAAACGGACCATATTCCACATTTCTGAAGCATGACGTAATGGGGGGGTGTTATCTCTTTTGTCAAAAATCAGCTCTTTTTGCTTGAACATTAAATGCCTCCAAATAGTATTTAATTCACTTCCCGAGCCCCTGGAAGCATGAAAATCACTTTAAACATGCTAATTTTAGCTCTAACACTGATGATCCACCTACAAATGTGAACTGACGTTCAAAAATAAAACATTTGAAAACGGACCATTTTCCACATTTCTGAGGCATGACGTAATGGGGGGGTGTTATCTCTTTTGTTGAAAATCAGCCGTTTTTGCTCGAACATTAAATGCCTCCAAATGGTATTTAATTAACTTCCCGGGGTGAAGAAACCCTTTTTGAGAACTCAGAGTGAGTAAATTGGCCATTTTCATGCACTTTTAACCATTCCATTAATCTTGTGTTTAGGGCCCCTGGAAGCATGAAAATCTATTTAAACATGCTAATTTTAGCTCTAACACTGATGATCCACCTACAAATGTGAACTGACGTTCAAAAATAAAACATTTGAAAACTGACCATTTTCCACATTTCTGAAGCATGACATAATGGTGGGTCTTATCTCTTTTGTCAAAAATCAGCTGTTTTTGATTGAACATTAAATGCCTCCAAAAAGTATTTAATTCACTTCCCGAGCCCCTGGAAGCATGAAAATCACTTTAAACATGCTAATTTTAGCTCTAACACTGATGATCCACCTACAAATGTGAACTGACGTTCAAAAATAAAACATTTGAAAACGGACCATTTTCCACATTTCTGAAGCATGACGAAATGGGGGGGGGGGTTATCTCTTTTGTCAAAAATCAGCTGTTTTTGATTGAACATTAAATGCCTCCAAATAGTATTTAATTCACTTGCCGAGCCCCTGGAAGCATGAAAATCACTTTAAACATGCTAATTTTAGCTCTAACACTGATGATCCACCTACACATGTGAACAGACGTTCAAAAATAAAACATTTGAAAACGGACCATTTTGCACATTTCTGAAGCATGACGTAATGGGGGGGTGTTATCTCTTTTGTCGAAAATCAGCCGTTTTTGCTCGAACATTAAATGCCTCCAAATGGTATTTAATTAACTTCCCAGGGTGAAGAAACCCTTTTTGAGAACTCAGAGTGAGTAAATTGGCCATTTTCATGCACTTTTAACCATTCCATAAATCTTGTGTTTAGGGCCCCTGGAAGCATGAAAATCACTTTAAACATGCTAATTTTAGCTCTAACACTGATAATCCACCTACAAATGTGAACTGATGTTCAAAAATAAAACATTTGAAAACGGACCATTTTCCACATTTCTGAAGCATGACGTAATGGGGGGGGTGTTATCTCTTTTGTCAAAAATCAGCTGTTTTTGCTTGAACATTAAATGCCTCCAAATAGTATTTAATTCACTTCCCGAGCCCCTGGAAGCATGAAAATCACTTTAAACATGCTAATTTTAGCTCTAACACTGATGATCCACCTACAAATGTGAACTGACGTTCAAAAATAAAACATTTGAAAACGGACCATTTTCCACATTTCTGAAGCATGACGTAATGGGGGGGTGTTATCTCTTTGTCGAAAATCAGCCGTTTTTGCTCGAACATTAAATGCCTCCAAATGGTATTTAATTAACTTCCCGGGGTGAAGAAACCCTTTTTGAGAACTCAGAGTGAGTAAATTGGCCATTTTCATGCACTTTTAACCATTCCATAAATCTTGTGTTTAGGGCCCCTGGAAGCATGAAAATCACTTTAAACATGCTAATTTTAGCTCTAACACTGATGATCCACCTACAAATGTGAACAGACGTTCAAAAATAAAACATTTGAAAACGGACCATTTTCCACATTTCTGAAGCATGACGTAATGGGGGGGATGTTATCTCTTTTGTCAAAAATCAGCTGTTTTTGCTTGAACATTAAATGCCTCCAAATAGTATTTAATTCACTTCCCGAGCCCCTGGAAGCATGAAAATCACTTTAAACATGCTAATTTTAGCTCTAACACTGATGATCCACCTACAAATGTGAACTGACGTTCAAAAATAAAACATTTGAAAACGGACCATTTTCCACATTTCTGAAGCATGACGTAATGGGGGGGTGTTATCTCTTTGTCGAAAATCAGCCGTTTTTGCTCGAACATTAAATGCCTCCAAATGGTATTTAATTAACTTCCCGGGGTGAAGAAACCCTTTTTGAGAACTCAGAGTGAGTAAATTGGCCATTTTCATGCACTTTTAACCATTCCATAAATCTTGTGTTTAGGGCCCCTGGAAGCATGAAAATCACTTTAAACATGCTAATTTTAGCTCTAACACTGATGATCCACCTACAAATGTGAACTGACGTTCAAAAATAAAACATTTGAAAACGGACCATTTTCCACATTTCTGAAGCATGACGTAATGGGGGGGGTGTTATCTCTTTTGTCAAAAATCAGCTGTTTTTGCTTGAACATTAAATGCCTCCAAATAGTATTTAATTTACTTCCCGAGCCCCTGGAAGCATGAAAATCACTTTAAACATGCTAATTTTAGCTCTAACACTGATGATCCACCTACAAATGTGAACTGACGTTCAAAAATAAAACATTTGAAAACGGACTATTTTCCACATTTCTGAAGCATGACGTAATGGGGGGGTGTTATCTCTTTTGTCGAAAATCAGCCGTATTTGCTCGAACATTAAATGCCTCCAAATGGTATTTAATTAACTTCTCGGGTGAAGAAACCCTTTTTGAGAACTCAGAGTGAGTAAATTGGCCATTTTCATGCACTTTTAACCATTCCATAAATCTTGTGTTTAGTGCCCCTGGAAGCATGAAAATCACTTTAAACATGCTAATTTTAGCTCTAACACTGATGATCCACCTACAAATGTGAACTGACGTTCAAAAATAAAACATTTGAAAACGGACCATTTTCCACATTTCTGAAGCATGACGTAATGGGGGGGGTGTTATCTCTTTTGTCAAAAATCAGCTTTTTTTGCTTGAACATTAAATGCCTCCAAATAGTATTTAATTCACTTCCCAAGCCCCTGGAAGCATGAAAATCACTTTAAACATGCTAATTTTAGCTCTAACACTGATGATCCACCTACAAATGTGAACAGACGTTCAAAAATAAAACATTTGAAAACGGACCATTTTCCACATTTCTGAAGCATGACGTAATGGGCGGTGTTATCTCTTTTGTCGAAAATCAGCCGTTTTTGCTCGAACATTAAATGCCTCCAAATGGTATTTAATTAACTTCCCGGGGTGAAGAAACCCTTTTTGAGAACTCAGAGTGAGTAAATTGGCCATTTTCATGCACTTTTAACCATTCCATAAATCTTGTGTTTAGGGCCCTTGGAAGCATGAAAATCACTTTAAATATGATAATTTTAGCTCTAACACTGATGATCCACCTACAAATGTGAACTGACGTTCAAAAATAAAACATTTGAAAACTGACCATTTTCCACATTTCTGAAGCAAGACGTAATGGGGGGGGGTGTTATCTCTTTTGTCAAAAATCAGCTGCTTTTGCTTGAACATTAAATGCCTCCAAATAGTATTTAATTCACTTCACGAGACCCTGGAAGCATGAAAATCACTTTAAACATGCTAATTTTAGCTCTAACACTGATGATCCACCTACAAATGTGAACTGACGTTCAAAAATAAAACATTTGAAAACGGACCATTTTCCACATTTCTGAGGCATGACGTAATGGGGGGGTGTTATCTCTTTTGTTGAAAATCAGCCGTTTTTGCTTGAACATTAAATGCCTCCAAATGGTATTTAATTAACTTCCTGGGGTGAAGAAACCCTTTTTGAGAACTCAGAGTGAGTAAATTGGCCATTTTCATGCACTTTTAACCATTCCATTAATCTTGTGTTTAGGGCCCCTGGAAGCATGAAAATCTATTTAAACATGCTAATTTTAGCTCTAACACTGATGATCCACCTACAAATGTGAACTGACGTTCAAAAATAAAACATTTGAAAACGGACCATTTTCCACATTTCTGAAGCATGACGTAATGGGGGGGTGTTATCTCTTTTGTCAAAAATCAGCTGTTTTTGATTGAACATTAAATGCCTCCAAATAGTATTTAATTCACTTCCCGAGCCCCTGGAATCATGAAAATCACTTTAAACATGCTAATTTTAGCTCTAACACTGATGATCCACCTACAAATGTGAACTGTCGTTCAAAAATAAAACATTTGAAAACGGACCATTTTCCACATTTCTGAAGCATGACGTAATGGGGGGGTGTTATCTCTTTGTCGAAAATCAGCCGTTTTTACTCGAACCATAAATGCCTCCAAATGGTATTTAATTAACTTCCCGGGGTGAAGAAACCCTTTTTGAGAACTCAGAGTGAGTAAATTGGCCATTTTCATGCACTTTTAACCATTCCATAAATCTTGTGTTTAGGGCCCCTGGAAGCATGAAAATCACTTTAAACATGCTAATTTTAGCTCTAACACTGATGATCCACCTACAAATGTGAACTGACGTTCAAAAATAAAACATTTGAAAACTGACCATTTTCCACATTTCTGAAGCATGACGTAATGGGGGGGTGTTATCTCTTTTGTCAAAAATCAGCTGTTTTTGCTTGAACATTAAATGCCTCCAAATAGTATTTAGTTTACTTCCCGAGCCCCTGGAAGCATGAAAATCACTTTAAACATGCTAATTTTAGCTCTAACACTGATGATCCACCTACAAATGTGAACTGACGTTCAAAAATAAAACATTTGAAAACGGACCATTTTCCACATTTCTGAAGCATGACGTAATGGGGGGGTGTTATCTCTTTTGTCAAAAATCAGCTGTTTTTGCTTGAACATTAAATGCCTCCAAATAGTATTTAATTCACTTCCCGAGCCCCTGGAAGCATGAAAATCACTTTAAACATGCTGATTTTAGCTCTAACACTGATGATCCACCTACAAATGTGAACTGACGTTCAAAAATAAAACATTTGAAAACGGACCATTTTCCACATTTCTGAAGCATGACATAATGGGGGGATGTTATCTCTGTTGTCAAAAATCAGCTGTTTTTGATTGAACATTAAATGCCTCCAAATGGTATTTAATTAACTTCCCGGGGTGAAGAAACCCTTTTTGAGAACTCAGAGTGAGTAAATTGGCCATTTTCATGCACTTTTAACCATTCCATAAATCTTGTGTTTAGGGCCCCTGGAAGCATGAAAATCACTTTAAACATGCTAATTTTAGCTCTAACACTGATGATCCACCTACAAATGTGAACTGACGTTCAAAAATAAAACATTTGAAAACGGACCATTTTCCCCATTTCTGAAGCATGACGTAATGGGGGGTGTTATCTCTTTTGTCAAAAATCAGCTATTTTTGCTTGAACATTAAATGCCTCCAAATAGTATTTAATTCACTTCCCGAGCCCCTGGAAGCATGAAAATCACTTTAAACATGCTAATTTTAGCTCTGACACTGATGATCCACCTACAAATGTGAACGGACGTTCAAAAATAAAACATTTGAAAACGGACCATTTTCCACATTTCTGAAGCATGACGTAATGGTGGGGTGTTATCTCTTTTGTCGAAAATCAGCCGTTTTTGCTCGAACATTAAATGCCTCCAAATGGTATTTAATTAACTTCCCGGGGTGAAGAAACCCTTTTTGAGAACTCAGAGTGAGTAAATTGGCCATTTTCATGCACTTTTAACCATTCCATAAATCTTGTGTTTAGGGCCCTTGGAAGCATGAAAATCACTTTAAACATGATAATTGTAGCTCTAACACTGATGATCCACCTACAAATGTGAACTGACGTTCAAAAATAAAACATTTGAAAACGGACCATATTCCACATTTCTGAAGCATGACGTAATGGGGGGGTGTTATCTCTTTTGTCAAAAATCAGCTCTTTTTGCTTGAACATTAAATGCCTCCAAATAGTATTTAATTCACTTCCCGAGCCCCTGGAAGCATGAAAATCACTTTAAACATGCTAATTTTAGCTCTAACACTGATGATCCACCTACAAATGTGAACTGACGTTCAAAAATAAAACATTTGAAAACGGACCATTTTCCACATTTCTGAGGCATGACGTAATGGGGGGGTGTTATCTCTTTTGTTGAAAATCAGCCGTTTTTGCTCGAACATTAAATGCCTCCAAATGGTATTTAATTAACTTCCCGGGGTGAAGAAACCCTTTTTGAGAACTCAGAGTGAGTAAATTGGCCATTTTCATGCACTTTTAACCATTCCATTAATCTTGTGTTTAGGGCCCCTGGAAGCATGAAAATCTATTTAAACATGCTAATTTTAGCTCTAACACTGATGATCCACCTACAAATGTGAACTGACGTTCAAAAATAAAACATTTGAAAACGGACCATTTTCCACATTTCTGAAGCATGACATAATGGTGGGTCTTATCTCTTTTGTCAAAAATCAGCTGTTTTTGATTGAACATTAAATGCCTCCAAAAAGTATTTAATTCACTTCCCGAGCCCCTGGAAGCATGAAAATCACTTTAAACATGCTAATTTTAGCTCTAACACTGATGATCCACCTACAAATGTGAACTGACGTTCAAAAATAAAACATTTGAAAACGGACCATTTTCCACATTTCTGAAGCATGACGAAATGGGGGGGGGGGTTATCTCTTTTGTCAAAAATCAGCTGTTTTTGATTGAACATTAAATGCCTCCAAATAGTATTTAATTCACTTGCCGAGCCCCTGGAAGCATGAAAATCACTTTAAACATGCTAATTTTAGCTCTAACACTGATGATCCACCTACAAATGTGAACAGACGTTCAAAAATAAAACATTTGAAAACGGACCATTTTGCACATTTCTGAAGCATGACGTAATGGGGGGGTGTTATCTCTTTTGTCGAAAATCAGCCGTTTTTGCTCGAACATTAAATGCCTCCAAATGGTATTTAATTAACTTCCCAGGGTGAAGAAACCCTTTTTGAGAACTCAGAGTGAGTAAATTGGCCATTTTCATGCACTTTTAACCATTCCATAAATCTTGTGTTTAGGGCCCCTGGAAGCATGAAAATCACTTTAAACATGCTAATTTTAGCTCTAACACTGATAATCCACCTACAAATGTGAACTGATGTTCAAAAATAAAACATTTGAAAACGGACCATTTTCCACATTTCTGAAGCATGACGTAATGGGGGGGGTGTTATCTCTTTTGTCAAAAATCAGCTGTTTTTGCTTGAACATTAAATGCCTCCAAATAGTATTTAATTCACTTCCCGAGCCCCTGGAAGCATGAAAATCACTTTAAACATGCTAATTTTAGCTCTAACACTGATGATCCACCTACAAATGTGAACTGACGTTCAAAAATAAAACATTTGAAAACGGACCATTTTCCACATTTCTGAAGCATGACGTAATGGGGGGGTGTTATCTCTTTGTCGAAAATCAGCCGTTTTTGCTCGAACATTAAATGCCTCCAAATGGTATTTAATTAACTTCCCGGGGTGAAGAAACCCTTTTTGAGAACTCAGAGTGAGTAAATTGGCCATTTTCATGCACTTTTAACCATTCCATAAATCTTGTGTTTAGGGCCCCTGGAAGCATGAAAATCACTTTAAACATGCTAATTTTAGCTCTAACACTGATGATCCACCTACAAATGTGAACTGACGTTCAAAAATAAAACATTTGAAAACGGACCATTTTCCACATTTCTGAAGCATGACGTAATGGGGGGGGGTGTTATCTCTTTTGTCAAAAATCAGCTGTTTTTGCTTGAACATTAAATGCCTCCAAATAGTATTTAATTTACTTCCCGAGCCCCTGGAAGCATGAAAATCACTTTAAACATGCTAATTTTAGCTCTAACACTGATGATCCACCTACAAATGTGAACTGACGTTCAAAAATAAAACATTTGAAAACGGACCATTTTCCACATTTCTGAAGCATGACGTAATGGGGGGGTGTTATCTCTTTTGTCGAAAATCAGCCGTATTTGCTCGAACATTAAATGCCTCCAAATGGTATTTAATTAACTTCTCGGGTGAAGAAACCCTTTTTGAGAACTCAGAGTGAGTAAATTGGCCATTTTCATGCACTTTTAACCATTCCATAAATCTTGTGTTTAGTGCCCCTGGAAGCATGAAAATCACTTTAAACATGCTAATTTTAGCTCTAACACTGATGATCCACCTACAAATGTGAACTGACGTTCAAAAATAAAACATTTGAAAACGGACCATTTTCCACATTTCTGAAGCATGACGTAATGGGGGGGGTGTTATCTCTTTTGTCAAAAATCAGCTTTTTTTGCTTGAACATTAAATGCCTCCAAATAGTATTTAATTCACTTCCCAAGCCCCTGGAAGCATGAAAATCACTTTAAACATGCTAATTTTAGCTCTAACACTGATGATCCACCTACAAATGTGAACAGACGTTCAAAAATAAAACATTTGAAAACGGACCATTTTCCACATTTCTGAAGCATGACGTAATGGGCGGTGTTATCTCTTTTGTCGAAAATCAGCCGTTTTTGCTCGAACATTAAATGCCTCCAAATGGTATTTAATTAACTTCCCGGGGTGAAGAAACCCTTTTTGAGAACTCAGAGTGAGTAAATTGGCCATTTTCATGCACTTTTAACCATTCCATAAATCTTGTGTTTAGGGCCCTTGGAAGCATGAAAATCACTTTAAATATGATAATTTTAGCTCTAACACTGATGATCCACCTACAAATGTGAACTGACGTTCAAAAAAAAAACATTTGAAAACTGACCATTTTCCACATTTCTGAAGCAAGACGTAATGGGGGGGGGTGTTATCTCTTTTGTCAAAAATCAGCTGCTTTTGCTTGAACATTAAATGCCTCCAAATAGTATTTAATTCACTTCACGAGACCCTGGAAGCATGAAAATCACTTTAAACATGCTAATTTTAGCTCTAACACTGATGATCCACCTACAAATGTGAACTGACGTTCAAAAATAAAACATTTGAAAACGGACCATTTTCCACATTTCAGAAGCATGACGTAATGGGGGGTGTTATCTCTTTTGTCAAAAATCAGCTGTTTTTGATTGAACATTAAATGCCTCCAAATAGTATTTAATTCACTTCCCGAGCCCCTGGAATCATGAAAATCACTTTAAACATGCTAATTTTAGCTCTAACACTGATGATCCACCTACAAATGTGAACTGTCGTTCAAAAATAAAACATTTGAAAACGGACCATTTTCCACATTTCTGAAGCATGACGTAATGGGGGGGTGTTATCTCTTTGTCGAAAATCAGCCGTTTTTACTCGAACATTAAATGCCTCCAAATGGTATTTAATTAACTTCCCGGGGTGAAGAAACCCTTTTTGAGAACTCAGAGTGAGTAAATTGGCCATTTTCATGCACTTTTAACCATTCCATAAATCTTGTGTTTAGGGCCCCTGGAAGCATGAAAATCACTTTAAACATGCTAATTTTAGCTCTAACACTGATGATCCACCTACAAATGTGAACTGACGTTCAAAAATAAAACATTTGAAAGCGGACCATTTTCCACATTTCTGAAGCATGACGTAATGGGGGGGTGTTATCTCTTTTGTCAAAAATCAGCTGTTTTTCCTCGAACATTAAATGCCTCCAAATAGTATTTAATTCACTTCCCGAGCCCCTGGAAGCATGAAAATCACTTTAAACATGCTAATTTTAGCTCTAACACTGATGATCCACCTACAAATGTGAACTGGCGTTCAAAAATAAAACATTTGATAATGGACCATTTTCCACATTTCTGAAGCATGACGTAATGGGGGGGTGTTATCTCTTTTGTCGAAAATCAGCCGTTTTGCTCGAACATTAAATGCCTCCAAATGGTATTTAATTAACTTCCCGGGGTGAAGAAACCCTTTTTGAAAACTCAGAGTGAGTAAATTGGCCATTTTCATGCACTTTTAACCATTCCATAAATCTTGTGTTTAGGGCCCCTGGAAGCATGAAAATCACTTTAAACGTGCTAATTTTAGCTTTAACACTGATGATCCACCTACAAATGTGAACTGACGTTCAAAAATAAAACATTTGAAAACGGACCATTTTCCACATTTCTGAAGCATGACGTAATGGGGGGGTGTTATCTCTTTTGTCAAAAATCAGCTGTTTTTGCTTGAACATTAAATGCCTCCAAATAGTATTTAATTCACTTCCCGAGCCCCTGGAAGCATGAAAATCACTTTAAACATGCTAATTTTAGCTCTAACACTGATGATCCACCTACAAATGTGAACTGACGTTCAAAAATAAAACATTTGAAAACGGACCATTTTCCACATTTCTGAAGCATGACGTAATGGGGGGGGGTGTTATCTCTTTTGTCAAAAATCAGCTTTTTTTGCTTGAACATTAAATGCCTCCAAATAGTATTTAATTCACTTCCCAAGCCCCTGGAAGCATGAAAATCACTTTAAACATGCTAATTTTAGCTCTAACACTGATGATCAACCTACAAATGTGAACAGACGTTCAAAAATAAAACATTTGAAAACGGACCATTTTCCACATTTCTGAAGCATGACGTAATGGGCGGTGTTATCTCTTTTGTCGAAAATCAGCCGTTTTTGCTCGAACATTAAATGCCTCCAAATGGTATTTAATTAACTTCCCGGGGTGAAGAAACCCTTTTTGAGAACTCAGAGTGAGTAAATTGGCCATTTTCATGCACTTTTAACCATTACATAAATCTTGTGTTTAGGGCCCTTGGAAGCATGAAAATCACTTTAAATATGATAATTTTAGCTCTAACACTGATGATCCACCTACAAATGTGAACTGACGTTCAAAAATAAAACATTTGAAAACTGACCATTTTCCACATTTCTGAAGCAAGACGTAATGGGGGGGGGGTGTTATCTCTTTTGTCAAAAATCAGCTGCTTTTGCTTGAACATTAAATGCCTCCAAATAGTATTTAATTCACTTCACGAGACCCTGGAAGCATGAAAATCACTTTAAACATGCTAATTTTAGCTCTAACACTGATGATCCACCTACAAATGTGAACTGACGTTCAAAAATAAAACATTTGAAAACGGACCATTTTCCACATTTCAGAAGCATGACGTAATGGGGGGTGTTATCTCTTTTGTCAAAAATCAGCTGTTTTTGATTGAACATTAAATGCCTCCAAATAGTATTTAATTCACTTCCCGAGCCCCTGGAATCATGAAAATCACTTTAAACATGCTAATTTTAGCTCTAACACTGATGATCCACCTACAAATGTGAACTGTCGTTCAAAAATAAAACATTTGAAAACGGACCATTTTCCACATTTCTGAAGCATGACGTAATGGGGGGGTGTTATCTCTTTGTCGAAAATCAGCCGTTTTTACTCGAACATTAAATGCCTCCAAATGGTATTTAATGAACTTCCCGGGGTGAAGAAACCCTTTTTGAGAACTCAGAGTGAGTAAATTGGCCATTTTCATGCACTTTTAACCATTCCATAAATCTTGTGTTTAGGGCCCCTGGAAGCATGAAAATCACTTTAAATATGATAATTTTAGCTCTAACACTGATGATCCACCTACAAATGTGAACTGACGTTCAAAAATAAAACATTTGAAAGCGGACCATTTTCCACATTTCTGAAGCATGACGTAATGGGGGGGTGTTATCTCTTTTGTCAAAAATCAGCTGTTTTTCCTTGAACATTAAATGCCTCCAAATAGTATTTAATTCACTTCCCGAGCCCCTGGAAGCATGAAAATCACTTTAAACATGCTAATTTTAGCTCTAACACTGATGATCCACCTACAAATGTGAACTGGCGTTCAAAAATAAAACATTTGATAATGGACCATTTTCCACATTTCTGAAGCATGACGTAATGGGGGGGTGTTATCTCTTTTGTCGAAAATCAGCCGTTTTGCTCGAACATTAAATGCCTCCAAATGGTATTTAATTAACTTCCCGGGGTGAAGAAACCCTTTTTGAAAACTCAGAGTGAGTAAATTGGCCATTTTCATGCACTTTTAACCATTCCATAAATCTTGTGTTTAGGGCCCCTGGAAGCATGAAAATCACTTTAAACGTGCTAATTTTAGCTTTAACACTGATGATCCACCTACAAATGTGAACTGACGTTCAAAAATAAAACATTTGAAAACGGACCATTTTCCACATTTCTGAAGCATGACGTAATGGGGGGGTGTTATCTCTTTTGTCAAAAATCAGCTGTTTTTGCTTGAACATTAAATGCCTCCAAATAGTATTTAATTCACTTCCCGAGCCCCTGGAAGCATGAAAATCACTTTAAACATGCTAATTTTAGCTCTAACACTGATGATCCACCTACAAATGTGAACAGACGTTCAAAAATAAAACATTTGAAAACGGACCATTTTCCACATTTCTGAAGCATGACGTAATGGGGGGTGTTATCTCTTTTGTCGAAAATCAGCCGTTTTTGCTCGAACATTAAATGCCTCCAAATGGTATTTAATTAACTTCCCGGGGTGAAGAAACCCTTTTTGAGAACTCAGAGTGAGTAAATTGGCCATTTTCATGCACTTTTAACCATTCCATAAATCTTGTGTTTTTGGGCCCTTGGAAGCATGAAAATCACTTTAAACATGATAATTTTAACTCTAACACTGATGATCCACCTACAAATGTGAACTGACGTTCAAAAATAAAACATTTGAAAACGGACCATATTCCACATTTCTGAAGCATGACGTAATGGGGGGGTGTTATCTCTTTTGTCAAAAATCAGCTGTTTTTGCTTGAACATTAAATGCCTCCAAATAGTATTTAATTCACTTCCCGAGCCCCTGGAAGCATGAAAATCACTTTAAACATGCTAATTTTAGCTCTAACACTGATGATCCACCTACAAATGTGAACAGACGTTCAAAAATAAAACATTTGAAAACGGACCATTTTCCACATTTCTGAAGCATGACGTAATGGGGGGTGTTATCTCTTTTGTCGAAAATCAGCCGTTTTTGCTCGAACATTAAATGCCTCCAAATGGTATTTAATTAACTTCCCGGGGTGAAGAAACCCTTTTTGAGAACTCAGAGTGAGTAAATTGGCCATTTTCATGCACTTTTAACCATTCCATAAATCTTGTGTTTAGGGCCCTTGGAAGCATGAAAATCACTTTAAACATGATAATTTTAACTCTAACACTGATGATCCACCTACAAATGTGAACTGACGTTCAAAAATAAAACATTTGAAAACGGACCATATTCCACATTTCTGAAGCATGACGTAATGGGGGGGGGTGTTATCTCTATAGCCGAGATACCCGCCACCCCCTCTCAACACAATCCCCAAAAGGAGTGAAACCGGAAACAGTTCTTGAAGTTTTTGGAAGTGGGATGGAGTGACCATCCCGGCCGTATTTATTAAAACAAAATTAAAACATTAAACGTTTCATGTTATGTACAATTTCATTACCATATTGCGATGTTTGGCTAACCTTAACAGATTCTCTAATACAGAGGTTCTCCTAGCCGAACTAGCAACCTACAAAACATTTCTTGACATATTGAAATTGTACAACCTAACGTTTAAGGGCCAACAGCAAGGTCATAACCGGTGTCAAGATCCCTAACCGGACTTACCCCTCCCACTTGGGATGGGCGACAGCACGGAGGCGTACCTCAAGTGCAACTACTACCAATTTCCCTTGACTTGACGGGGGCACCTAAAACTCGACGCCAGTTAAAGGTCGTTCGAATACTCGTGTGAGGTATCTAGAAGGTATCGTGGCCCTTATCCCAACCCCACACAACTTACCGCATCTGCCGTCGCAGATGTCACTGGCCCCGGGAAATTCCCCAGGAGGGGGCTGTAACCCCTCCTACAAAGGAAGGGGCCTTGACTGCCTTTCCTTTACTTCCGGCGACCCATCCTTAGAAGGGACCGCCTCCCCATTGAGGGGCCAATGGCCACCTCTCCCGAGCGCTCCCATCCGTGTTGGGTGACGCCCACTCATAGGGATCTACTAATTAGTGCTCACCGATCATGACCTTACCGCCTACCAAAATAAATACGACAGTGCAAATGAACCTAAGAATACATTGGCCACTATGACCGAAAGAGCATACATCAAAATTCGACACTAACTGAATATCTTTAATGGCAAACATACTCAAAACGAACATTCTTTATTAACTCAAAATCAACATGGCACTACAACCTGGAAACGAAAACAAAAACAAAATTAATCAACTTTATTATACACAACTGGCTGTCTTCAGGGGCTGGTGGGTGGGTCAAAATTGGCTCTTCGTTCTGTCCCGAGCTCACGTGCAGCGAGGAGGTGCAGCTTCAGAGCACAAGAACAAGAGGATGTCTTCTGGTCTTGCGTCCCTTTTTATCCGTCTTCAGGGCGGGCGTATACCCGCCCCTGCCTGCCCCTGAGGGCGTGGCTGGCTGCGTCGGTGTCTAGGCCAGCCCACTCTAGGGCGGGAACGAGCGCGCCCCAGCTACGCCGCTTCGGGCATACCAGCTGAGACGCGCCTCCCGCCCAAAATGGCTTCCCGGGGGGATCGAGGCACTCGGCCATAAGTTCGGGGGGACCGATTCGGTCGCCCCTTTCCATATAGCCGAGATACCCGCCACCCCCTCTCAACACAATCCCCAAAAGGAGTGAAACCGGAAACAGTTCTTGAAGTTTTTGGAAGTGGGATGGAGTGACCATCCCGGCCGTATTTATTAAAACAAAATTAAAACATTAAACGTTTCATGTTATGTACAATTTCATTACCATATTGCGATGTTTGGCTAACCTTAACAGATTCTCTAATACAGAGGTTCTCCTAGCCGAACTAGCAACCTACAAAACATTTCTTGACATATTGAAATTGTACAACCTAACGTTTAAGGGCCAACAGCAAGGTCATAACCGGTGTCAAGATCCCTAACCGGACTTACCCCTCCCACTTGGGATGGGCGACAGCACGGAGGCGTACCTCAAGTGCAACTACTACCAATTTCCCTTGACTTGACGGGGGCACCTAAAACTCGACGCCAGTTAAAGGTCGTTCGAATACTCGTGTGAGGTATCTAGAAGGTATCGTGGCCCTTATCCCAACCCCACACAACTTACCGCATCTGCCGTCGCAGATGTCACTGGCCCCGGGAAATTCCCCAGGAGGGGGCTGTAACCCCTCCTACAAAGGAAGGGGCCTTGACCGCCTTTCCTTTACTTCCGGCGACCCATCCCTAGAAGGGACCGCCTCCCCATTGAGGGGCCAATGGCCACCTCTCCCGAGCGCTCCCATCCGTGTTGGGTGACGCCCACTCATAGGGATCTACTAATTAGTGCTCACCGATCATGACCTTACCGCCACAGGCCCGGATAGTTGACCGGCTATCCGGGCCCCCCACCCAAACTCCTAGCTAAAGGTCATGTTCCAACGTTTTTAACCATGCTAAGAAGTCTCCTATGAGTAACTCATTTCCCACCCGAGACAAATGCACACCATCCCCCATATACATACTGTCATCATTAATACAACCGTGCGAGATAGAATGCAATGTCCTGGAGCGGAACAACCTACTCATTTTGTTATTAAGTTTCCTAACAGAATGGTTCAAAGCAGGGATCGAAATAGCCCCCCGCCACACTTTTCGTGGGATCATATGAGACCACGCAATTATGCACCCCGGAACTTTCCTCGCCAACCAACTTACGGTGGAAAGCATTGCCTCCAGGAGAAGTCGTCTACCGGTGGTGACCAAATCATTGCCCCCTAAATGTACTATGACTATAGACGGCGGTGACCTCATCCGCCCTAACAAACCCTCAAAGTAAGCTTGAAACTGGTCAATACAGAGACCGCCCCTTCCGTAGAAGGACATCCTGTACCCGTATTCCCCAGCTACGTGAATCATGTCACCTGCTTTGAATACGTCTGCGGCACGCCTCACGTATGAGTGGCCCACGACCCACACCTCCTTTCTCACAGCCGGTGATGTCTGACCGCTGGCCCGGTGTTGGGTCGACTGCATAGTCCGCCCCGCCTCGAAGGCTTGCGTAACTGAAAACCAAACAAAAGACAAGAAGCGTGAGTACATTGTTACAGCTTCACAACATGTGCAACCGCACATACCTCTTATAACAATCGGAGGACCAACGCCCCACTCGTTTTACTTGTTCCACATTAAGACCCCTGGCTGCAGCTTCAGTGGCAGCCCCTATCCGAAAGGAATGGGTCCCAAACTCACCCGGGTCCAAGCCTGCTGCGGTAGTTGACATCGCGAGCACCCGCTGAAACTGAAACTTTGTCAGTGGGGTGGCGTCCGCGTGTCTCAACATTGTCCCCCCCCATGATGCCACCCTTTGTGCTAGGTAATCCTCTAAACACCTCACCGGACACATGGAGGACCCTGGAATCCTGCGAATGACTATGCAGTCTCCCACCCCACTTTGATCGGTTTTTGACTTGACAAAGGATACCGTCATAGTCTCACCCCTGATCTGAACGTGTTCCCGGCACAAACCCCCCGCCACATCCCGCTTGCTCCTTGCCACCAGCTCACTTATCCTCATAGCCCCGTGAAATGCAAGCGTAAAAGCGGCTCGGAACAAACAGGCCTCGAACTGAGACGAGCATATGTCGGGGAGTGTGGCCAGCAACTGGGACAACCTATCCAGACCTATCGGGCGCCTCTCATCTACTCTGCGACCCTCAAGGCGTTGCCACCCACGCAGCGCTTTCTGTACAGCAAAAGACGCTGTCGGGTCTTGGATATTGTGAGCCCTGGCAACAAAGGAGATGGCAGCACGATGCCTCTGGGCTGTAGCCACCGACTTCCCAGCCTTACGCAAGGACATCAGAAAATGTACTACCCAATCCTCATGCCCCCAAAGTCCCCCTCTCTCAGTCCCCAAAAAGGCCAAATAAGCCCGAAACGCCCCTTCGTATGCCTTCCTCGTCCTTGGTGCTAGACTCTCTCCCACGAGGTAACGAAGTTCGGGGCACCGAGAGACCAGAGAGCTTCGGTAAAGGGTGCTGGCTCGGGGTCCGCTGAGGGAAGGAAACCCGAGAAAGCCTGCATTTGAAAACGAGACAGTGCATCAGCAGCCTGATTCATCACCCCCGGGACATGTTTTGCTCTGAATACCACGTTCAGTTGCATACACAGTAAGACAATTTCTTTAAGCAGCCTCAAAATCATTTTACAACGTGCTGCCTGACTATTAATGCATTCTACAACGGTCATATTGTCAGACCAAAATATGACAGAATGATTTTTGAAACCATCGGGCCAGGATCTGAGGGCCACCAAAATAGGAAACAGCTCAAGGAAAGCAATATTACTCGTCAGCCCCTCATCGTGCCACCATGTTGGCCACTTTTGTGCCGACCATTTTGTGCCGAAGATGGCGCCGAAACCCATGCTTCCCGCTGAATCCGTCCATAGGCCCAGCTCTTCAGAGGACAAGGCCGGTTTGTTCCAGACGACTCGACCATTGAAATCCGCCAAGAATGCTAACCAAATACGCATGTCTTGGCGAACCTCGGCCGATAACCTCGTGCGATGGTGACCCTCTTTTAGGCCGACCATCGCCTGTGCAATCGAACGGGAGAAGGGGCGGGCCATCGGGATCACCCTTAAGGCAAAATTCAACTTCCCCACCAATTGCTGCAATTGATGCAGCGTAACTTTAGATGCAGTGATACACATTTGCAGGGCTGTCTTGAATTTCGATACTTTGGAAGCTGGTAAACGAAAACAACCCTCACTAGAGTCCAACTCGATCCCGAGGAACTCGAGGCAAGTCGTGGGACCCACAGTTTTACCTGGTGCCAACGGCACGCCAAATTGATTCATTAAAACACAAAATTCAGTCAAGGCCCGGGCACATTCATCATCCCCAGCGGCCCCAAGGAACAGAAAATCATCGAGGTAATGCATCACATTCCGAAAACCTGTTTTCTTCGTGTAAACCCATTGCAGAAAACTACTGAATTTCTCGAAATAAGCACAAGATATCGAGCACCCCATTGGCATACACCTGTCCATGTAATACAAACCTTGAAACATGAATCCCAACAAACGTTGATCATCCGGGTATACCGGGAGCAAACGGAACGCTGACTCGATATCTGATTTCGCCATCAGCGTCCCGGGCCCCAGGCGATTCAAAATGGCTACGGCCTCATCGAATGATGCGTACCGCACCGAACACATTTCTGGATTAATCGCATCGTTTACAGAAAGGCCATGAGGGGCTGATAAATTGTGAATCAATCGAAACTCACCCGGGTCCTTCTTGGGGACCACCCCTAAAGGAGAACAAACAAAGTTCGGTACCGGGGGGACAGGAAACGGGCCGGCAACCCGACCTCGGGTAACCTCTTTCCGGATCTTATCCTGTACTACAGTAGTATGCTGCAAGACGGAAAGTTGATTTTTGCACGACCCGACACCCTGAAAGCTACCCACCGGGATGCGGAAACCATATGAAAAACCGTTTCGTAGCACCCCAGCAGAAGTACGATCTGGGTATTCGCTGAGCCAGGGAATCATCGCCAGGGTATCAATCGGGGTTGGTAAAGGCGCCCCTCGGACTATATTAGACCTGTTTAGCGCCTCCTCTACCCCCATTTTCACCCGATTTGGCTCTGCACGAGGACTCAGGATGGGGTGCCCCACAACCACTACATTCGTGTTTGAACTTACAAGACCCCGGAGGCCTAGTACATTTGCTTCTGTTGAAATTGAAACAGAACCCCCTCTTCCCTGTATTGCCGGCGGGTCTCGGGTAATCGTCTGTACCCGTACCCGACCGAAAGGGCGTCCCCCCATTTTGGCGGGAGGACTCACTAACAGCACTCCCCACCAATGGCACTTTCAACATTCCGGACTCTTTCATCTTATTCCATGTTAAAGAATCGTAACAGTCCCAGGTTAAACTTTTGTTATGCTCCATCGCTTTCCTGAAAAGGTTGTCATAACAGAACCATTGGTTACCTTGGTGAGATGTCGAGTACCCCATAATTCGTGACTGATATACTGGAAATTCAGGGAGCAAATCAGGCCTACGTTCCCCCAAAATTGCCGTGAAAATTCCCCAAGCATTACCCCAGTTACCAATATTTTCATTCACTTTAAAGGCGGCCATTTTTGCGCGCCAAACACTCGGATGCATCAGATCCTTTTGACCCTTAACAGTTTCGACCTCATAGTGATCAACGAGCAGGGAGAAAATGTTAACGTATTCCCCCGCCCAAATCTTTTCCTTTATTGGCAAAGGAACATGTTGCCCCAATCTTTCTCTACGAGAGGGTGTTGACTCATCCCTTGCAATCGGCAATGGCCGCTTACCTGCACCGGACGCTGCCTCCGTCCCTCGTGGCTTGTCTATCGCCGCATCCGGCGCGGGCACCTTGGCTGTATCACGTTTCTCGCGCAACTGCTTTATGAGAGCTTGCGCTTCGGTAGCCATGGCGCCCCCATTACTGTCCCCCAACCATGCTGCTAACTGTGCCGCCAACTCGGGAGGCATATCTCCGGCAGACGTCGGGGTAACTATCACGGGAATCGGATTCCCCTCATCCGGTACCGGGGCCGGTACCGGGGCTGGCGCCTCGAGCGGAGAACAGGGAACCGGGACGTCTCCCCCGACCGGCCCCCTTCTCGGCCTCTTTGGCTTCCCTCCGGCCGGTGGGCGCCCCGATCCCTCCTCGCCGTCTCGCTCCGCCAACCGCTTCTTAATTTCGGACATATCCTTCATGAGTGCCCGAACCAACTGGTCAGTCGACATTCTCTTTGCTCCTTTCTTGGGCATCCTTTCGACGAAGTATCTAAAAGAAAAAGAGAGAGATTAAAACGCTCAAAATTGGCTCTTCGTTCTGTCCCGAGCTCACGTGCAGCGAGGAGGTGCAGCTTCAGAGCACAAGAACAAGAGGATGTCTTCTGGTCTTGCGTCCCTTTTTATCCGTCTTCAGGGCGGGCGTATACCCGCCCCTGCCTGCCCCTGAGGGCGTGGCTGGCTGCGTCGGTGTCTAGGCCAGCCCACTCTAGGGCGGGAACGAGCGCGCCCCAGCTACGCCGCTTCGGGCATACCAGCTGAGACGCGCCTCCCGCCCAAAATGGCTTCCCGGGGGGATCGAGGCACTCGGCCATAAGTTCGGGGGGACCGATTCGGTCGCCCCTTTCCATTTTGTCAAAAATCAGCTGTTTTTGCTTGAACATTAAATGCCTCCAAATAGTATTTAATTCACTTCCCGAGCCCCTGGAAGCATGAAAATCACTTTAAACATGCTAATTTTAGCTCTAACACTGATGATCCACCTACAAATGTGAACTGACGTTCAAAAATAAAACATTTGAAAACGGACCATTTTCCACATTTCTGAGGCATGACGTAATGGGGGGGTGTTATCTCTTTTGTTGAAAATCAGCCGTTTTTGCTCGAACATTAAATGCCTCCAAATGGTATTTAATTAACTTCCCGGGGTGAAGAAACCCTTTTTGAGAACTCAGAGTGAGTAAATTGGCCATTTTCATGCACTTTTAACCATTCCATTAATCTTGTGTTTAGGGCCCCTGGAAGCATGAAAATCACGTTAAACATGCTAATTTTAGCTCTAACACTGATGATCCACCTACAAATGTGAACTGACGTTCAAAAATAAAACATTTGAAAACGGACCATTTTCCACATTTCTGAAGCATGACATAATGGGGGGTCTTATCTCTTTTGTCAAAAATCAGCTGTTTTTGATTGAACATTAAATGCCTCCAAATAGTATTTAATTCACTTCCCGAGCCCCTGGAAGCATGAAAATCACTTTAAACATGCTAATTTTAGCTCTAACACTGATGATCCACCTACAAATGTGAACTGACGTTCAAAAATAAAACATTTGAAAACGGACCATTTTCCACATTTCTGAAGCATGACGTTATGGGGGGGTGTTATCTCTTTTGTCGAAAATCAGCTGTTTTTGCTCGAACATTAAATGCCTCTAAATGGTATTTAATTAACTTCCCGGGGTGAAGAAACCCTTTTTGAGAACTCAGAGTGAGTAAATTGGCCATTTTCATGCACTTTTAACCATTCCATAAATCTTGTGTTTAGGGCCCCTGGAAGCATGAAAATCACTTTAAACATGCTAATTTTAGCTCTAACACTGATGATCCACCTAAAAATGTGAACTGATGTTCAAAAATAAAATATTTGAAAACGGACCATTTTCCACATTTCTGAAGCATGACGTAATGGGGGGGGTGTTATCTCTTTTGTCGAAAATCAGCCGTTGTTGCTCGAACATTAAATGCCTCCAAATGGTATTTAATTAACTTCCCGGGGTGAAGAAACCCTTTTTGAGAACTCAGAGTGAGTAAATTGGCCATTTTCATGCACTTTTAACCATTCCATAAATCTTGTGTTTAGGGCCCTTGGAAGCATGAAAATCACTTTAAACATGATAATTTTAACTCTAACACTGATGATCCACCTACAAATGTGAACTGACGTTCAAAAATAAAACATTTGAAAACGGACCATATTCCACATTTCTGAAGCATGACGTAATGGGGGGGGTGTTATCTCTTTTGTCAAAAATCAGCTGTTTTTGCTTGAACATTAAATGCCTCCAAATAGTATTTAATTCACTTCCCGAGCCCCTGGAAGCATGAAAATCACTTTAAACATGCTAATTTTAGCTCTAACACTGATGATCCACCTACAAATGTGAACTGACGTTCAAAAATAAAACATTTGAAAACGGACCATTTTCCACATTTCTGAGGCATGACGTAATGGGGGGGTGTTATCTCTTTTGTTGAAAATCAGCCGTTTTTGCTCGAACATTAAATGCCTCCAAATGGTATTTAATTAACTTCCCGGGGTGAAGAAACCCTTTTTGAGAACTCAGAGTGAGTAAATTGGCCATTTTCATGCACTTTTAACCATTCCATTAATCTTGTGTTTAGGGCCCCTGGAAGCATGAAAATCACGTTAAACATGCTAATTTTAGCTCTAACACTGATGATCCACCTACAAATGTGAACTGACGTTCAAAAATAAAACATTTGAAAACGGACCATTTTCCACATTTCTGAAGCATGACATAATGGGGGGTCTTATCTCTTTTGTCAAAAATCAGCTGTTTTTGATTGAACATTAAATGCCTCCAAATAGTATTTAATTCACTTCCCGAGCCCCTGGAAGCATGAAAATCACTTTAAACATGCTAATTTTAGCTCTAACACTGATGATCCACCTACAAATGTGAACTGACGTTCAAAAATAAAACATTTGAAAACGGACCATTTTCCACATTTCTGAAGCATGACGTTATGGGGGGGTGTTATCTCTTTTGTCGAAAATCAGCTGTTTTTGCTCGAACATTAAATGCCTCTAAATGGTATTTAATTAACTTCCCGGGGTGAAGAAACCCTTTTTGAGAACTCAGAGTGAGTAAATTGGCCATTTTCATGCACTTTTAACCATTCCATAAATCTTGTGTTTAGGGCCCCTGGAAGCATGAAAATCACTTTAAACATGCTAATTTTAGCTCTAACACTGATGATCCACCTACAAATGTGAACTGATGTTCAAAAATAAAACATTTGAAAACGGACCATTTTCCACATTTCTGAAGCATGACGTAATGGGGGGGTGTTATCTCTTTTGTCGAAAATCAGCTGTTTTTGCTCAAACATTAAATGCCTCCAAATGGTATTTAATTAACTTCCCGGGGTGAAGAAACCCTTTTTGAGAACTCAGAGTGAGTAAATTGGCCATTTTCATGCACTTTTAACCATTCCATAAATCTTGTGTTTAGGGCCCCTGGAAGCATGAAAATCACTTTAAACATGCTAATTTTAGCTCTAACACTGATGATCCACCTACAAATGTGAACTGACGTTCAAAAATAAAACATTTGAAAACGGACCATTTTCCACATTTCTGAAGCATGACGTAATGGGGGGTGTTATCTCTTTTGTCAAAAATCAGCTATTTTTGCTTGAACATTAAATGCCTCCAAATAGTATTTAATTCACTTCCCGAGCCCCTGGAAGCATGAAAATCACTTTAAACATGCTAATTTTAGCTCTGACACTGATGATCCACCTACAAATGTGAACGGACGTTCAAAAATAAAACATTTGAAAACGGACCATTTTCCACATTTCTGAAGCATGACGTAATGGTGGGGTGTTATCTCTTTTGTCGAAAATCAGCCGTTTTTGCTCGAACATTAAATGCCTCCAAATGGTATTTAATTAACTTCCCGGGGTGAAGAAACCCTTTTTGAGAACTCAGAGTGAGTAAATTGGCCATTTTCATGCACTTTTAACCATTCCATAAATCTTGTGTTTAGGGCCCTTGGAAGCATGAAAATCACTTTAAACATGATAATTGTAGCTCTAACACTGATGATCCACCTACAAATGTGAACTGACGTTCAAAAATAAAACATTTGAAAACGGACCATATTCCACATTTCTGAAGCATGACGTAATGGGGGGGTGTTATCTCTTTTGTCAAAAATCAGCTCTTTTTGCTTGAACATTAAATGCCTCCAAATAGTATTTAATTCACTTCCCGAGCCCCTGGAAGCATGAAAATCACTTTAAACATGCTAATTTTAGCTCTAACACTGATGATCCACCTACAAATGTGAACTGACGTTCAAAAATAAAACATTTGAAAACGGACCATTTTCCACATTTCTGAGGCATGACGTAATGGGGGGGTGTTATCTCTTTTGTTGAAAATCAGCCGTTTTTGCTCGAACATTAAATGCCTCCAAATGGTATTTAATTAACTTCCCGGGGTGAAGAAACCCTTTTTGAGAACTCAGAGTGAGTAAATTGGCCATTTTCATGCACTTTTAACCATTCCATTAATCTTGTGTTTAGGGCCCCTGGAAGCATGAAAATCACGTTAAACATGCTAATTTTAGCTCTAACACTGATGATCCACCTACAAATGTGAACTGACGTTCAAAAATAAAACATTTGAAAACGGACCATTTTCCACATTTCTGAAGCATGACATAATGGGGGGTCTTATCTCTTTTGTCAAAAATCAGCTGTTTTTGATTGAACATTAAATGCCTCCAAATAGTATTTAATTCACTTCCCGAGCCCCTGGAAGCATGAAAATCACTTTAAACATGCTAATTTTAGCTCTAACACTGATGATCCACCTACAAATGTGAACTGACGTTCAAAAATAAAACATTTGAAAACGGACCATTTTCCACATTTCTGAAGCATGACGTTATGGGGGGGTGTTATCTCTTTTGTCGAAAATCAGCTGTTTTTGCTCGAACATTAAATGCCTCTAAATGGTATTTAATTAACTTCCCGGGGTGAAGAAACCCTTTTTGAGAACTCAGAGTGAGTAAATTGGCCATTTTCATGCACTTTTAACCATTCCATAAATCTTGTGTTTAGGGCCCCTGGAAGCATGAAAATCACTTTAAACATGCTAATTTTAGCTCTAACACTGATGATCCACCTAAAAATGTGAACTGATGTTCAAAAATAAAATATTTGAAAACGGACCATTTTCCACATTTCTGAAGCATGACGTAATGGGGGGGGTGTTATCTCTTTTGTCGAAAATCAGCCGTTGTTGCTCGAACATTAAATGCCTCCAAATGGTATTTAATTAACTTCCCGGGGTGAAGAAACCCTTTTTGAGAACTCAGAGTGAGTAAATTGGCCATTTTCATGCACTTTTAACCATTCCATAAATCTTGTGTTTAGGGCCCTTGGAAGCATGAAAATCACTTTAAACATGATAATTTTAACTCTAACACTGATGATCCACCTACAAATGTGAACTGACGTTCAAAAATAAAACATTTGAAAACGGACCATATTCCACATTTCTGAAGCATGACGTAATGGGGGGGGTGTTATCTCTTTTGTCAAAAATCAGCTGTTTTTGCTTGAACATTAAATGCCTCCAAATAGTATTTAATTCACTTCCCGAGCCCCTGGAAGCATGAAAATCACTTTAAACATGCTAATTTTAGCTCTAACACTGATGATCCACCTACAAATGTGAACTGACGTTCAAAAATAAAACATTTGAAAACGGACCATTTTCCACATTTCTGAGGCATGACGTAATGGGGGGGTGTTATCTCTTTTGTTGAAAATCAGCCGTTTTTGCTCGAACATTAAATGCCTCCAAATGGTATTTAATTAACTTCCCGGGGTGAAGAAACCCTTTTTGAGAACTCAGAGTGAGTAAATTGGCCATTTTCATGCACTTTTAACCATTCCATTAATCTTGTGTTTAGGGCCCCTGGAAGCATGAAAATCACGTTAAACATGCTAATTTTAGCTCTAACACTGATGATCCACCTACAAATGTGAACTGACGTTCAAAAATAAAACATTTGAAAACGGACCATTTTCCACATTTCTGAAGCATGACATAATGGGGGGTCTTATCTCTTTTGTCAAAAATCAGCTGTTTTTGATTGAACATTAAATGCCTCCAAATAGTATTTAATTCACTTCCCGAGCCCCTGGAAGCATGAAAATCACTTTAAACATGCTAATTTTAGCTCTAACACTGATGATCCACCTACAAATGTGAACTGACGTTCAAAAATAAAACATTTGAAAACGGACCATTTTCCACATTTCTGAAGCATGACGTTATGGGGGGGTGTTATCTCTTTTGTCGAAAATCAGCTGTTTTTGCTCGAACATTAAATGCCTCTAAATGGTATTTAATTAACTTCCCAGGGTGAAGAAACCCTTTTTGAGAACTCAGAGTGAGTAAATTGGCCATTTTCATGCACTTTTAACCATTCCATAAATCTTGTGTTTAGGGCCCCTGGAAGCATGAAAATCACTTTAAACATGCTAATTTTAGCTCTAACACTGATGATCCACCTACAAATGTGAACTGATGTTCAAAAATAAAACATTTGAAAACGGACCATTTTCCACATTTCTGAAGCATGACGTAATGGGGGGGTGTTATCTCTTTTGTCGAAAATCAGCTGTTTTTGCTCAAACATTAAATGCCTCCAAATGGTATTTAATTAACTTCCCGGGGTGAAGAAACCCTTTTTGAGAACTCAGAGTGAGTAAATTGGCCATTTTCATGCACTTTTAACCATTCCATAAATCTTGTGTTTAGGGCCCCTGGAAGCATGAAAATCACTTTAAACATGCTAATTTTAGCTCTAACACTGATGATCCACCTACAAATGTGAACTGACGTTCAAAAATAAAACATTTGAAAACGGACCATTTTCCACATTTCTGAAGCATGACGTAATGGGGGGTGTTATCTCTTTTGTCAAAAATCAGCTATTTTTGCTTGAACATTAAATGCCTCCAAATAGTATTTAATTCACTTCCCGAGCCCCTGGAAGCATGAAAATCACTTTAAACATGCTAATTTTAGCTCTGACACTGATGATCCACCTACAAATGTGAACGGACGTTCAAAAATAAAACATTTGAAAACGGACCATTTTCCACATTTCTGAAGCATGACGTAATGGTGGGGTGTTATCTCTTTTGTCGAAAATCAGCCGTTTTTGCTCGAACATTAAATGCCTCCAAATGGTATTTAATTAACTTCCCGGGGTGAAGAAACCCTTTTTGAGAACTCAGAGTGAGTAAATTGGCCATTTTCATGCACTTTTAACCATTCCATAAATCTTGTGTTTAGGGCCCTTGGAAGCATGAAAATCACTTTAAACATGATAATTGTAGCTCTAACACTGATGATCCACCTACAAATGTGAACTGACGTTCAAAAATAAAACATTTGAAAACGGACCATATTCCACATTTCTGAAGCATGACGTAATGGGGGGGTGTTATCTCTTTTGTCAAAAATCAGCTCTTTTTGCTTGAACATTAAATGCCTCCAAATAGTATTTAATTCACTTCCCGAGCCCCTGGAAGCATGAAAATCACTTTAAACATGCTAATTTTAGCTCTAACACTGATGATCCACCTACAAATGTGAACTGACGTTCAAAAATAAAACATTTGAAAACGGACCATTTTCCACATTTCTGAGGCATGACGTAATGGGGGGGTGTTATCTCTTTTGTTGAAAATCAGCCGTTTTTGCTCGAACATTAAATGCCTCCAAATGGTATTTAATTAACTTCCTGGGGTGAAGAAACCCTTTTTGAGAACTCAGAGTGAGTAAATTGGCCATTTTCATGCACTTTTAACCATTCCATTAATCTTGTGTTTAGGGCCCCTGGAAGCATGAAAATCTATTTAAACATGCTAATTTTAGCTCTAACACTGATGATCCACCTACAAATGTGAACTGACGTTCAAAAATAAAACATTTGAAAACGGACCATTTTCCACATTTCTGAAGCATGACATAATGGTGGGTCTTATCTCTTTTGTCAAAAATCAGCTGTTTTTGATTGAACATTAAATGCCTCCAAATAGTATTTAATTCACTTCCCGAGCCCCTGGAAGCATGAAAATCACTTTAAACATGCTAATTTTAGCTCTAACACTGATGATCCACCTACAAATGTGAACTGACGTTCAAAAATAAAACATTTGAAAACGGACCATTTTCCACATTTCTGAAGCATGACGAAATGGGGGGGGGGTTATCTCTTTTGTCAAAAATCAGCTGTTTTTGATTGAACATTAAATGCCTCCAAATAGTATTTAATTCACTTGCCGAGCCCCTGGAAGCATGAAAATCACTTTAAACATGCTAATTTTAGCTCTAACACTGATGATCCACCTACAAATGTGAACAGACGTTCAAAAATAAAACATTTGAAAACGGACCATTTTGCACATTTCTGAAGCATGACGTAATGGGGGGGTGTTATCTCTTTTGTCGAAAATCAGCCGTTTTTGCTCGAACATTAAATGCCTCCAAATGGTATTTAATTAACTTCCCGGGGTGAAGAAACCCTTTTTGAGAACTCAGAGTGAGTAAATTGGCCATTTTCATGCACTTTTAACCATTCCATAAATCTTGTGTTTAGGGCCCCTGGAAGCATGAAAATCACTTTAAACATGCTAATTTTAGCTCTAACACTGATGATCCACCTACAAATGTGAACTGATGTTCAAAAATAAAACATTTGAAAACGGACCATTTTCCACATTTCTGAAGCATGACGTAATGGGGGGGGTGTTATCTCTTTTGTCAAAAATCAGCTGTTTTTGCTTGAACATTAAATGCCTCCAAATAGTATTTAATTCACTTCCCGAGCCCCTGGAAGCATGAAAATCACTTTAAACATGCTAATTTTAGCTCTAACACTGATGATCCACCTACAAATGTGAACAGACGTTCAAAAATAAAACATTTGAAAATGGACCATTTTCCACATTTCTGAAGCATGACGTAATGGGGGGGGTGTTATCTCTTTTGTCAAAAATCAGCTGTTTTTGCTTGAACATTAAATGCCTCCAAATAGTATTTAATTCACTTCCCGAGCCCCTGGAAGCATGAAAATCACTTTAAACATGCTAATTTTAGCTCTAACACTGATGATCCACCTACAAATGTGAACTGACGTTCAAAAATAAAACATTTGAAAACGGACCATTTTCCACATTTCTGAAGCATGACGTAATGGGGGGGGGGTGTTATCTCTTTTGTCAAAAATCAGCTTTTTTTGCTTGAACATTAAATGCCTCCAAATAGTATTTAATTCACTTCCCGAGCCCCTGGAAGCATGAAAATCACTTTAAACATGCTAATTTTAGCTCTAACACTGATGATCCACCTACAAATGTGAACAGACGTTCAAAAATAAAACATTTGAAAACGGACCATTTTCCACATTTCTGAAGCATGACGTAATGGGCGGTGTTATCTCTTTTGTCGAAAATCAGCCGTTTTTGCTCGAACATTAAATGCCTCCAAATGGTATTTAATTAACTTCCCGGGGTGAAGAAACCCTTTTTGAGAACTCAGAGATTAGTAAATTGGCAATTTTCATGCACTTTTAAACATTCCATAAATCTTGTGTTTAGGGCCCCTGGAAGCATGAAAATCACTTTAAACATGCTAATTTTAGCTCTAACACTGATGATCCACCTACAAATGTGAACTGACGTTCAAAAATAAAACATTTGAAAACGGACCATTTTCCACATTTCTGAAGCATGACGTAATGGGGGGGTGTTATCTCTTTTGTCAAAAATCAGCTGTTTTTGATTGAACATTAAATGCCTCCAAATAGTATTTAATTCACTTCCCGAGCCCCTGGAATCATGAAAATCACTTTAAACATGCTAATTTTAGCTCTAACACTGATGATCCACCTACAAATGTGAACTGTCGTTCAAAAATAAAACATTTGAAAACGGACCATTTTCCACATTTCTGAAGCATGACGTAATGGGGGGGTGTTATCTCTTTGTCGAAAATCAGCCGTTTTTACTCGAACCATAAATGCCTCCAAATGGTATTTAATTAACTTCCCGGGGTGAAGAAACCCTTTTTGAGAACTCAGAGTGAGTAAATTGGCCATTTTCATGCACTTTTAACCATTCCATAAATCTTGTGTTTAGGGCCCTTGGAAGCATGAAAATCACTTTAAACATGATAATTTTAACTCTAACACTGATGATCCACCTACAAATGTGAACTGACGTTCAAAAATAAAACATTTGAAAACGGACCATATTCCACATTTCTGAAGCATGACGTAATGGGGGGGGGTGTTATCTCTTTTGTCAAAAATCAGCTGTTTTTGCTTGAACATTAAATGCCTCCAAATAGTATTTAATTCACTTCCCGAGCCCCTGGAAGCATGAAAATCACTTTAAACATGCTAATTTTAGCTCTAACACTGATGATCCACCTACAAATGTGAACTGACGTTCAAAAATAAAACATTTGAAAACGGACCATTTTCCACATTTCTGAGGCATGACGTAATGGGGGGGTGTTATCTCTTTTGTTGAAAATCAGCCGTTTTTGCTCGAACATTAAATGCCTCCAAATGGTATTTAATTAACTTCCCGGGGTGAAGAAACCCTTTTTGAGAACTCAGAGTGAGTAAATTGGCCATTTTCATGCACTTTTAACCATTCCATTAATCTTGTGTTTAGGGCCCCTGGAAGCATGAAAATCACGTTAAACATGCTAATTTTAGCTCTAACACTGATGATCCACCTACAAATGTGAACTGACGTTCAAAAATAAAACATTTGAAAACGGACCATTTTCCACATTTCTGAAGCATGACATAATGGGGGGTCTTATCTCTTTTGTCAAAAATCAGCTGTTTTTGATTGAACATTAAATGCCTCCAAATAGTATTTAATTCACTTCCCGAGCCCCTGGAAGCATGAAAATCACTTTAAACATGCTAATTTTAGCTCTAACACTGATGATCCACCTACAAATGTGAACTGACGTTCAAAATAAAACATTTGAAAACGGACCATTTTCCACATTTCTGAAGCATGACGTTATGGGGGGGTGTTATCTCTTTTGTCGAAAATCAGCTGTTTTTGCTCGAACATTAAATGCCTCTAAATGGTATTTAATTAACTTCCCGGGGTGAAGAAACCCTTTTTGAGAACTCAGAGTGAGTAAATTGGCCATTTTCATGCACTTTTAACCATTCCATAAATCTTGTGTTTAGGGCCCCTGGAAGCATGAAAATCACTTTAAACATGCTAATTTTAGCTCTAACACTGATGATCCACCTACAAATGTGAACTGATGTTCAAAAATAAAATATTTGAAAACGGACCATTTTCCACATTTCTGAAGCATGACGTAATGGGGGGGGGGTGTTATCTCTTTTGTCGAAAATCAGCCGTTGTTGCTCGAACATTAAATGCCTCCAAATGGTATTTAATTAACTTCCCGGGGTGAAGAAACCCTTTTTGAGAACTCAGAGTGAGTAAATTGGCCATTTTCATGCACTTTTAACCATTCCATAAATCTTGTGTTTAGGGCCCCTGGAAGCATGAAAATCACTTTAAACATGCTAATTTTAGCTCTAACACTGATGATCCACCTACAAATGTGAACTGACGTTCAAAAATAAAACATTTGAAAACGGACCATTTTCCACATTTCTGAAGCATGACGTAATGGGGGGTGTTATCTCTTTTGTCAAAAATCAGCTATTTTTGCTTGAACATTAAATGCCTCCAAATAGTATTTAATTCACTTCCCGAGCCCCTGGAAGCATGAAAATCACTTTAAACATGCTAATTTTAGCTCTGACACTGATGATCCACCTACAAATGTGAACGGACGTTCAAAAATAAAACATTTGAAAACGGACCATTTTCCACATTTCTGAAGCATGACGTAATGGGGGGGTGTTATCTCTTTTGTCAAAAATCAGCTGTTTTTGATTGAACATTAAATGCCTCCAAATAGTATTTAATTCACTTCCCGAGCCCCTGGAATCATGAAAATCACTTTAAACATGCTAATTTTAGCTCTAACACTGATGATCCACCTACAAATGTGAACTGTCGTTCAAAAATAAAACATTTGAAAACGGACCATTTTCCACATTTCTGAAGCATGACGTAATGGGGGGGTGTTATCTCTTTGTCGAAAATCAGCCGTTTTTACTCGAACCATAAATGCCTCCAAATGGTATTTAATTAACTTCCCGGGGTGAAGAAACCCTTTTTGAGAACTCAGAGTGAGTAAATTGGCCATTTTCATGCACTTTTAACCATTCCATAAATCTTGTGTTTAGGGCCCTTGGAAGCATGAAAATCACTTTAAACATGATAATTTTAACTCTAACACTGATGATCCACCTACAAATGTGAACTGACGTTCAAAAATAAAACATTTGAAAACGGACCATATTCCACATTTCTGAAGCATGACGTAATGGGGGGGGGTGTTATCTCTTTTGTCAAAAATCAGCTGTTTTTGCTTGAACATTAAATGCCTCCAAATAGTATTTAATTCACTTCCCGAGCCCCTGGAAGCATGAAAATCACTTTAAACATGCTAATTTTAGCTCTAACACTGATGATCCACCTACAAATGTGAACTGACGTTCAAAAATAAAACATTTGAAAACGGACCATTTTCCACATTTCTGAGGCATGACGTAATGGGGGGGTGTTATCTCTTTTGTTGAAAATCAGCCGTTTTTGCTCGAACATTAAATGCCTCCAAATGGTATTTAATTAACTTCCCGGGGTGAAGAAACCCTTTTTGAGAACTCAGAGTGAGTAAATTGGCCATTTTCATGCACTTTTAACCATTCCATTAATCTTGTGTTTAGGGCCCCTGGAAGCATGAAAATCACGTTAAACATGCTAATTTTAGCTCTAACACTGATGATCCACCTACAAATGTGAACTGACGTTCAAAAATAAAACATTTGAAAACGGACCATTTTCCACATTTCTGAAGCATGACATAATGGGGGGTCTTATCTCTTTTGTCAAAAATCAGCTGTTTTTGATTGAACATTAAATGCCTCCAAATAGTATTTAATTCACTTCCCGAGCCCCTGGAAGCATGAAAATCACTTTAAACATGCTAATTTTAGCTCTAACACTGATGATCCACCTACAAATGTGAACTGACGTTCAAAAATAAAACATTTGAAAACGGACCATTTTCCACATTTCTGAAGCATGACGTTATGGGGGGGTGTTATCTCTTTTGTCGAAAATCAGCTGTTTTTGCTCGAACATTAAATGCCTCTAAATGGTATTTAATTAACTTCCCGGGGTGAAGAAACCCTTTTTGAGAACTCAGAGTGAGTAAATTGGCCATTTTCATGCACTTTTAACCATTCCATAAATCTTGTGTTTAGGGCCCCAGGAAGCATGAAAATCACTTTAAACATGCTAATTTTAGCTCTAACACTGATGATCCACCTACAAATGTGAACTGATGTTCAAAAATAAAATATTTGAAAACGGACCATTTTCCACATTTCTGAAGCATGACGTAATGGGGGGGGGGTGTTATCTCTTTTGTCGAAAATCAGCCGTTGTTGCTCGAACATTAAATGCCTCCAAATGGTATTTAATTAACTTCCCGGGGTGAAGAAACCCTTTTTGAGAACTCAGAGTGAGTAAATTGGCCATTTTCATGCACTTTTAACCATTCCATAAATCTTGTGTTTAGGGCCCCTGGAAGCATGAAAATCACTTTAAACATGCTAATTTTAGCTCTAACACTGATGATCCACCTACAAATGTGAACTGACGTTCAAAAATAAAACATTTGAAAACGGACCATTTTCCACATTTCTGAAGCATGACGTAATGGGGGGTGTTATCTCTTTTGTCAAAAATCAGCTATTTTTGCTTGAACATTAAATGCCTCCAAATAGTATTTAATTCACTTCCCGAGCCCCTGGAAGCATGAAAATCACTTTAAACATGCTAATTTTAGCTCTGACACTGATGATCCACCTACAAATGTGAACGGACGTTCAAAAATAAAACATTTGAAAACGGACCATTTTCCACATTTCTGAAGCATGACGTAATGGTGGGGTGTTATCTCTTTTGTCGAAAATCAGCCGTTTTTGCTCGAACATTAAATGCCTCCAAATGGTATTTAATTAACTTCCTGGGGTGAAGAAACCCTTTTTGAGAACTCAGAGTGAGTAAATTGGCCATTTTCATGCACTTTTAACCATTCCATAAATCTTGTGTTTAGGGCCCTTGGAAGCATGAAAATCACTTTAAACATGATAATTTTAACTCTAACACTGATGATCCACCTACAAATGTGAACTGACGTTCAAAAATAAAACATTTGAAAACGGACCATATTCCACATTTCTGAAGCATGACGTAATGGGGGGGGTGTTATCTCTTTTGTCAAAAATCAGCTGTTTTTGCTTGAACATTAAATGCCTCAAAATAGTATTTAATTCACTTCCCGAGCCCCTGGAAGCATGAAAATCACTTTAAACATGCTAATTTTAGCTCTAACACTGATGATCCACCTACAAATGTGAACTGACGTTCAAAAATAAAACATTTGAAAACGGACCATTTTCCACATTTCTGAGGCATGACGTAATGGGGGGGTGTTATCTCTTTTGTTGAAAATCAGCCGTTTTTGCTCGAACATTAAATGCCTCCAAATGGTATTTAATTAACTTCCCGGGGTGAAGAAACCCTTTTTGAGAACTCAGAGTGAGTAAATTGGCCATTTTCATGCACTTTTAACCATTCCATTAATCTTGTGTTTAGGGCCCCTGGAAGCATGAAAATCACGTTAAACATGCTAATTTTAGCTCTAACACTGATGATCCACCTACAAATGTGAACTGACGTTCAAAAATAAAACATTTGAAAACGGACCATTTTCCACATTTCTGAAGCATGACATAATGGGGGGTCTTATCTCTTTTGTCAAAAATCAGCTGTTTTTGATTGAACATTAAATGCCTCCAAATAGTATTTAATTCACTTCCCGAGCCCCTGGAAGCATGAAAATCACTTTAAACATGCTAATTTTAGCTCTAACACTGATGATCCACCTACAAATGTGAACTGACGTTCAAAAATAAAACATTTGAAAACGGACCATTTTCCACATTTCTGAAGCATGACGTTATGGGGGGGTGTTATCTCTTTTGTCGAAAATCAGCTGTTTTTGCTCGAACATTAAATGCCTCTAAATGGTATTTAATTAACTTCCCGGGGTGAAGAAACCCTTTTTGAGAACTCAGAGTGAGTAAATTGGCCATTTTCATGCACTTTTAACCATTCCATAAATCTTGTGTTTAGGGCCCCTGGAAGCATGAAAATCACTTTAAACATGCTAATTTTAGCTCTAACACTGATGATCCACCTACAAATGTGAACTGATGTTCAAAAATAAAACATTTGAAAACGGACCATTTTCCACATTTCTGAAGCATGACGTAATGGGGGGGTGTTATCTCTTTTGTCTAAAATCAGCCGTTTTTGCTCAAACATTAAATGCCTCCAAATGGTATTTAATTAACTTCCCGGGGTGAAGAAACCCTTTTTGAGAACTCAGAGTGAGTAAATTGGCCATTTTCATGCACTTTTAACCATTCCATAAATCTTGTGTTTAGGGCCCCTGGAAGCATGAAAATCACTTTAAACATGCTAATTTTAGCTCTAACACTGATGATCCACCTACAAATGTGAACTGACGTTCAAAAATAAAACATTTGAAAACGGACCATTTTCCACATTTCTGAAGCATGACGTAATGGGGGGTGTTATCTCTTTTGTCAAAAATCAGCTATTTTTGCTTGAACATTAAATGCCTCCAAATAGTATTTAATTCACTTCCCGAGCCCCTGGAAGCATGAAAATCACTTTAAACATGCTAATTTTAGCTCTGACACTGATGATCCACCTACAAATGTGAACGGACGTTCAAAAATAAAACATTTGAAAACGGACCATTTTCCACATTTCTGAAGCATGACGTAATGGTGGGGTGTTATCTCTTTTGTCGAAAATCAGCCGTTTTTGCTCGAACATTAAATGCCTCCAAATGGTATTTAATTAACTTCCCGGGGTGAAGAAACCCTTTTTGAGAACTCAGAGTGAGTAAATTGGCCATTTTCATGCACTTTTAACCATTCCATAAATCTTGTGTTTAGGGCCCTTGGAAGCATGAAAATCACTTTAAACATGATAATTGTAGCTCTAACACTGATGATCCACCTACAAATGTGAACTGACGTTCAAAAATAAAACATTTGAAAACGGACCATTTTCCACATTTCTGAAGCATGACGTAATGGGGGGGTGTTATCTCTTTTGTCAAAAATCAGCTCTTTTTGCTTGAACATTAAATGCCTCCAAATAGTATTTAATTCACTTCCCGAGCCCCTGGAAGCATGAAAATCACTTTAAACATGCTAATTTTAGCTCTAACACTGATGATCCACCTACAAATGTGAACTGACGTTCAAAAATAAAACATTTGAAAACGGACCATTTTCCACATTTCTGAGGCATGACGTAATGGGGGGGTGTTATCTCTTTTGTTGAAAATCAGCCGTTTTTGCTCGAACATTAAATGCCTCCAAATGGTATTTAATTAACTTCCCGGGGTGAAGAAACCCTTTTTGAGAACTCAGAGTGAGTAAATTGGCCATTTTCATGCACTTTTAACCATTCCATTAATCTTGTGTTTAGGGCCCCTGGAAGCATGAAAATCTATTTAAACATGCTAATTTTAGCTCTAACACTGATGATCCACCTACAAATGTGAACTGACGTTCAAAAATAAAACATTTGAAAACGGACCATTTTCCACATTTCTGAAGCATGACATAATGGTGGGTCTTATCTCTTTTGTCAAAAATCAGCTGTTTTTGATTGAACATTAAATGCCTCCAAATAGTATTTAATTCACTTCCCGAGCCCCTGGAAGCATGAAAATCACTTTAAACATGCTAATTTTAGCTCTAACACTGATGATCCACCTACAAATGTGAACTGACGTTCAAAAATAAAACATTTGAAAACGGACCATTTTCCACATTTCTGAAGCATGACGAAATGGGGGGGGGGTTATCTCTTTTGTCAAAAATCAGCTGTTTTTGATTGAACATTAAATGCCTCCAAATAGTATTTAATTCACTTGCCGAGCCCCTGGAAGCATGAAAATCACTTTAAACATGCTAATTTTAGCTCTAACACTGATGATCCACCTACAAATGTGAACAGACGTTCAAAAATAAAACATTTGAAAACGGACCATTTTGCACATTTCTGAAGCATGACGTAATGGGGGGGTGTTATCTCTTTTGTCGAAAATCAGCCGTTTTTGCTCGAACATTAAATGCCTCCAAATGGTATTTAATTAACTTCCCGGGGTGAAGAAACCCTTTTTGAGAACTCAGAGTGAGTAAATTTGCCATTTTCATGCACTTTTAACCATTCCATAAATCTTGTGTTTAGGGCCCCTGGAAGCATGAAAATCACTTTAAACATGCTAATTTTAGCTCTAACACTGATGATCCACCTACAAATGTGAACTGATGTTCAAAAATAAAACATTTGAAAACGGACCATTTTCCACATTTCTGAAGCATGACGTAATGGGGGGGGGGTGTTATCTCTTTTGTCGAAAATCAGCCGTTGTTGCTCGAACATTAAATGCCTCCAAATGGTATTTAATTAACTTCCCGGGGTGAAGAAACCCTTTTTGAGAACTCAGAGTGAGTAAATTGGCCATTTTCATGCACTTTTACCATTCCATAAATCTTGTGTTTAGGGCCCCTGGAAGCATGAAAATCACTTTAAACATGCTAATTTTAGCTCTAACACTGATGATCCACCTACAAATGTGAACTGACGTTCAAAAATAAAACATTTGAAAACGGACCATTTTCCACATTTCTGAAGCATGACGTAATGGGGGGTGTTATCTCTTTTGTCAAAAATCAGCTATTTTTGCTTGAACATTAAATGCCTCCAAATAGTATTTAATTCACTTCCCGAGCCCCTGGAAGCATGAAAATCACTTTAAACATGCTAATTTTAGCTCTGACACTGATGATCCACCTACAAATGTGAACGGACGTTCAAAAATAAAACATTTGAAAACGGACCATTTTCCACATTTCTGAAGCATGACGTAATGGTGGGGTGTTATCTCTTTTGTCGAAAATCAGCCGTTTTTGCTCGAACATTAAATGCCTCCAAATGGTATTTAATTAACTTCCTGGGGTGAAGAAACCCTTTTTGAGAACTCAGAGTGAGTAAATTGGCCATTTTCATGCACTTTTAACCATTCCATAAATCTTGTGTTTAGGGCCCTTGGAAGCATGAAAATCACTTTAAACATGATAATTTTAACTCTAACACTGATGATCCACCTACAAATGTGAACTGACGTTCAAAAATAAAACATTTGAAAACGGACCATATTCCACATTTCTGAAGCATGACGTAATGGGGGGGGTGTTATCTCTTTTGTCAAAAATCAGCTGTTTTTGCTTGAACATTAAATGCCTCAAAATAGTATTTAATTCACTTCCCGAGCCCCTGGAAGCATGAAAATCACTTTAAACATGCTAATTTTAGCTCTAACACTGATGATCCACCTACAAATGTGAACTGACGTTCAAAAATAAAACATTTGAAAACGGACCATTTTCCACATTTCTGAGGCATGACGTAATGGGGGGGTGTTATCTCTTTTGTTGAAAATCAGCCGTTTTTGCTCGAACATTAAATGCCTCCAAATGGTATTTAATTAACTTTCCGGGGTGAAGAAACCCTTTTTGAGAACTCAGAGTGAGTAAATTGGCCATTTTCATGCACTTTTAACCATTCCATTAATCTTGTGTTTAGGGCCCCTGGAAGCATGAAAATCACGTTAAACATGCTAATTTTAGCTCTAACACTGATGATCCACCTACAAATGTGAACTGACGTTCAAAAATAAAACATTTGAAAACGGACCATTTTCCACATTTCTGAAGCATGACATAATGGGGGGTCTTATCTCTTTTGTCAAAAATCAGCTGTTTTTGATTGAACATTAAATGCCTCCAAATAGTATTTAATTCACTTCCCGAGCCCCTGGAAGCATGAAAATCACTTTAAACATGCTAATTTTAGCTCTAACACTGATGATCCACCTACAAATGTGAACTGACGTTCAAAAATAAAACATTTGAAAACGGACCATTTTCCACATTTCTGAAGCATGACGTTATGGGGGGGTGTTATCTCTTTTGTCGAAAATCAGCTGTTTTTGCTCGAACATTAAATGCCTCTAAATGGTATTTAATTAACTTCCCGGGGTGAAGAAACCCTTTTTGAGAACTCAGAGTGAGTAAATTGGCCATTTTCATGCACTTTTAACCATTCCATAAATCTTGTGTTTAGGGCCCCTGGAAGCATGAAAATCACTTTAAACATGCTAATTTTAGCTCTAACACTGATGATCCACCTACAAATGTGAACTGATGTTCAAAAATAAAACATTTGAAAACGGACCATTTTCCACATTTCTGAAGCATGACGTAATGGGGGGGTGTTATCTCTTTTGTCTAAAATCAGCCGTTTTTGCTCAAACATTAAATGCCTCCAAATGGTATTTAATTAACTTCCCGGGGTGAAGAAACCCTTTTTGAGAACTCAGAGTGAGTAAATTGGCCATTTTCATGCACTTTTAACCATTCCATAAATCTTGTGTTTAGGGCCCCTGGAAGCATGAAAATCACTTTAAACATGCTAATTTTAGCTCTAACACTGATGATCCACCTACAAATGTGAACTGACGTTCAAAAATAAAACATTTGAAAACGGACCATTTTCCACATTTCTGAAGCATGACGTAATGGGGGGTGTTATCTCTTTTGTCAAAAATCAGCTATTTTTGCTTGAACATTAAATGCCTCCAAATAGTATTTAATTCACTTCCCGAGCCCCTGGAAGCATGAAAATCACTTTAAACATGCTAATTTTAGCTCTGACACTGATGATCCACCTACAAATGTGAACGGACGTTCAAAAATAAAACATTTGAAAACGGACCATTTTCCACATTTCTGAAGCATGACGTAATGGTGGGGTGTTATCTCTTTTGTCGAAAATCAGCCGTTTTTGCTCGAACATTAAATGCCTCCAAATGGTATTTAATTAACTTCCCGGGGTGAAGAAACCCTTTTTGAGAACTCAGAGTGAGTAAATTGGCCATTTTCATGCACTTTTAACCATTCCATAAATCTTGTGTTTAGGGCCCTTGGAAGCATGAAAATCACTTTAAACATGATAATTGTAGCTCTAACACTGATGATCCACCTACAAATGTGAACTGACGTTCAAAAATAAAACATTTGAAAACGGACCATATTCCACATTTCTGAAGCATGACGTAATGGGGGGGTGTTATCTCTTTTGTCAAAAATCAGCTCTTTTTGCTTGAACATTAAATGCCTCCAAATAGTATTTAATTCACTTCCCGAGCCCCTGGAAGCATGAAAATCACTTTAAACATGCTAATTTTAGCTCTAACACTGATGATCCACCTACAAATGTGAACTGACGTTCAAAAATAAAACATTTGAAAACGGACCATTTTCCACATTTCTGAGGCATGACGTAATGGGGGGGTGTTATCTCTTTTGTTGAAAATCAGCCGTTTTTGCTCGAACATTAAATGCCTCCAAATGGTATTTAATTAACTTCCCGGGGTGAAGAAACCCTTTTTGAGAACTCAGAGTGAGTAAATTGGCCATTTTCATGCACTTTTAACCATTCCATTAATCTTGTGTTTAGGGCCCCTGGAAGCATGAAAATCTATTTAAACATGCTAATTTTAGCTCTAACACTGATGATCCACCTACAAATGTGAACTGACGTTCAAAAATAAAACATTTGAAAACGGACCATTTTCCACATTTCTGAAGCATGACATAATGGTGGGTCTTATCTCTTTTGTCAAAAATCAGCTGTTTTTGATTGAACATTAAATGCCTCCAAATAGTATTTAATTCACTTCCCGAGCCCCTGGAAGCATGAAAATCACTTTAAACATGCTAATTTTAGCTCTAACACTGATGACCCACCTACAAATGTGAACTGACGTTCAAAAATAAAACATTTGAAAACGGACCATTTTCCACATTTCTGAAGCATGACGAAATGGGGGGGGGGTTATCTCTTTTGTCAAAAATCAGCTGTTTTTGATTGAACATTAAATGCCTCCAAATAGTATTTAATTCACTTGCCGAGCCCCTGGAAGCATGAAAATCACTTTAAACATGCTAATTTTAGCTCTAACACTGATGATCCACCTACAAATGTGAACAGACGTTCAAAAATAAAACATTTGAAAACGGACCATTTTGCACATTTCTGAAGCATGACGTAATGGGGGGGTGTTATCTCTTTTGTCGAAAATCAGCCGTTTTTGCTCGAACATTAAATGCCTCCAAATGGTATTTAATTAACTTCCCGGGGTGAAGAAACCCTTTTTGAGAACTCAGAGTGAGTAAATTGGCCATTTTCATGCACTTTTAACCATTCCATAAATCTTGTGTTTAGGGCCCCTGGAAGCATGAAAATCACTTTAAACATGCTAATTTTAGCTCTAACACTGATGATCCACCTACAAATGTGAACTGATGTTCAAAAATAAAACATTTGAAAACGGACCATTTTCCACATTTCTGAAGCATGACGTAATGGGGGGGGTGTTATCTCTTTTGTCAAAAATCAGCTGTTTTTGCTTGAACATTAAATGCCTCCAAATAGTATTTAATTCACTTCCCGAGCCCCTGGAAGCATGAAAATCACTTTAAACATGCTAATTTTAGCTCTAACACTGATGATCCACCTACAAATGTGAACAGACGTTCAAAAATAAAACATTTGAAAATGGACCATTTTCCACATTTCTGAAGCATGACGTAATGGGGGGGGTGTTATCTCTTTTGTCAAAAATCAGCTGTTTTTGCTTGAACATTAAATGCCTCCAAATAGTATTTAATTCACTTCCCGAGCCCCTGGAAGCATGAAAATCACTTTAAACATGCTAATTTTAGCTCTAACACTGATGATCCACCTACAAATGTGAACTGACGTTCAAAAATAAAACATTTGAAAACGGACCATTTTCCACATTTCTGAAGCATGACGTAATGGGGGGGGGGTGTTATCTCTTTTGTCAAAAATCAGCTTTTTTTGCTTGAACATTAAATGCCTCCAAATAGTATTTAATTCACTTCACGAGCCCCTGGAAGCATGAAAATCACTTTAAACATGCTAATTTTAGCTCTAACACTGATGATCCACCTACAAATGTGAACAGACGTTCAAAAATAAAACATTTGAAAACGGACCATTTTCCACATTTCTGAAGCATGACGTAATGGGCGGTGTTATCTCTTTTGTCGAAAATCAGCCGTTTTTGCTCGAACATTAAATGCCTCCAAATGGTATTTAATTAACTTCCCGGGGTGAAGAAACCCTTTTTGAGAACTCAGAGTGAGTAAATTGGCCATTTTCATGCACTTTTAACCATTCCATTAATCTTGTGTTTAGGGCCCCTGGAAGCATGAAAATCACGTTAAACATGCTAATTTTAGCTCTAACACTGATGATCCACCTACAAATGTGAACTGACGTTCAAAAATAAAACATTTGAAAACGGACCATTTTCCACATTTCTGAAGCATGACGTAATGGTGGGGTGTTATCTCTTTTGTCGAAAATCAGCCGTTTTTGCTCGAACATTAAATGCCTCCAAATGGTATTTAATTAACTTCCCGGGGTGAAGAAACCCTTTTTGAGAACTCAGAGTGAGTAAATTGGCCATTTTCATGCACTTTTAACCATTCCATAAATCTTGTGTTTAGGGCCCTTGGAAGCATGAAAATCACTTTAAACATGATAATTGTAGCTCTAACACTGATGATCCACCTACAAATGTGAACTGACGTTCAAAAATAAAACATTTGAAAACGGACCATATTCCATATTTCTGAAGCATGACGTAATGGGGGGGTGTTATCTCTTTTGTCAAAAATCAGCTCTTTTTGCTTGAACATTAAATGCCTCCAAATAGTATTTAATTCACTTCCCGAGCCCCTGGAAGCATGAAAATCACTTTAAACATGCTAATTTTAGCTCTAACACTGATGATCCACCTACAAATGTGAACTGACGTTCAAAAATAAAACATTTGAAAACGGACCATTTTCCACATTTCTGAGGCATGACGTAATGGGGGGGTGTTATCTCTTTTGTTGAAAATCAGCCGTTTTTGCTCGAACATTAAATGCCTCCAAATGGTATTTAATTAACTTCCCGGGGTGAAGAAACCCTTTTTGAGAACTCAGAGTGAGTAAATTGGCCATTTTCATGCACTTTTAACCATTCCATTAATCTTGTGTTTAGGGCCCCTGGAAGCATGAAAATCTATTTAAACATGCTAATTTTAGCTCTAACACTGATGATCCACCTACAAATGTGAACTGACGTTCAAAAATAAAACATTTGAAAACGGACCATTTTCCACATTTCTGAAGCATGACATAATGGTGGGTCTTATCTCTTTTGTCAAAAATCAGCTGTTTTTGATTGAACATTAAATGCCTCCAAATAGTATTTAATTCACTTCCCGAGCCCCTGGAAGCATGAAAATCACTTTAAACATGCTAATTTTAGCTCTAACACTGATGATCCACCTACAAATGTGAACTGACGTTCAAAAATAAAACATTTGAAAACGGACCATTTTCCACATTTCTGAAGCATGACGAAATGGGGGGGGGGTTATCTCTTTTGTCAAAAATCAGCTGTTTTTGATTGAACATTAAATGCCTCCAAATAGTATTTAATTCACTTGCCGAGCCCCTGGAAGCATGAAAATCACTTTAAACATGCTAATTTTAGCTCTAACACTGATGATCCACCTACAAATGTGAACAGACGTTCAAAAATAAAACATTTGAAAACGGACCATTTTGCACATTTCTGAAGCATGACGTAATGGGGGGGTGTTATCTCTTTTGTCGAAAATCAGCCGTTTTTGCTCGAACATTAAATGCCTCCAAATGGTATTTAATTAACTTCCCGGGGTGAAGAAACCCTTTTTGAGAACTCAGAGTGAGTAAATTGGCCATTTTCATGCACTTTTAACCATTCCATAAATCTTGTGTTTAGGGCCCCTGGAAGCATGAAAATCACTTTAAACATGCTAATTTTAGCTCTAACACTGATGATCCACCTACAAATGTGAACTGATGTTCAAAAATAAAACATTTGAAAACGGACCATTTTCCACATTTCTGAAGCATGACGTAATGGGGGGGGTGTTATCTCTTTTGTCAAAAATCAGCTGTTTTTGCTTGAACATTAAATGCCTCCAAATAGTATTTAATTCACTTCCCGAGCCCCTGGAAGCATGAAAATCACTTTAAACATGCTAATTTTAGCTCTAACACTGATGATCCACCTACAAATGTGAACAGACGTTCAAAAATAAAACATTTGAAAATGGACCATTTTCCACATTTCTGAAGCATGACGTAATGGGGGGGGTGTTATCTCTTTTGTCAAAAATCAGCTGTTTTTGCTTGAACATTAAATGCCTCCAAATAGTATTTAATTCACTTCCCGAGCCCCTGGAAGCATGAAAATCACTTTAAACATGCTAATTTTAGCTCTAACACTGATGATCCACCTACAAATGTGAACTGACGTTCAAAAATAAAACATTTGAAAACGGACCATTTTCCACATTTCTGAAGCATGACGTAATGGGGGGGGGGTGTTATCTCTTTTGTCAAAAATCAGCTTTTTTTGCTTGAACATTAAATGCCTCCAAATAGTATTTAATTCACTTCCCGAGCCCCTGGAAGCATGAAAATCACTTTAAACATGCTAATTTTAGCTCTAACACTGATGATCCACCTACAAATGTGAACAGACGTTCAAAAATAAAACATTTGAAAACGGACCATTTTCCACATTTCTGAAGCATGACGTAATGGGCGGTGTTATCTCTTTTGTCGAAAATCAGCCGTTTTTGCTCGAACATTAAATGCCTCCAAATGGTATTTAATTAACTTCCCGGGGTGAAGAAACCCTTTTTGAGAACTCAGAGATTAGTAAATTGGCAATTTTCATGCACTTTTAACCATTCCATAAATCTTGTGTTTAGGGCCCCTGGAAGCATGAAAATCACTTTAAACATGCTAATTTTAGCTCTAACACTGATGATCCACCTACAAATGTGAACTGACGTTCAAAAATAAAACATTTGAAAACGGACCATTTTCCACATTTCTGAAGCATGACGTAATGGGGGGGTGTTATCTCTTTGTCGAAAATCAGCCGTTTTTGCTCGAACATTAAATGCCTCCAAATGGTATTTAATTAACTTCCCGGGGTGAAGAAACCCTTTTTGAGAACTCAGAGTGAGTAAATTGGCCATTTTCATGCACTTTTAACCATTCCATAAATCTTGTGTTTAGGGCCCCTGGAAGCATGAAAATCACTTTAAACATGCTAATTTTAGCTCTAACACTGATGATCCACCTACAAATGTGAACTGACGTTCAAAAATAAAACATTTGAAAACGGACCATTTTCCACATTTCTGAAGCATGACGTAATGGGGGGGGTGTTATCTCTTTTGTCAAAAATCAGCTGTTTTTGCTTGAACATTAAATGCCTCCAAATAGTATTTAATTTACTTCCCGAGCCCCTGGAAGCATGAAAATCACGTTAAACATGCTAATTTTAGCTCTAACACTGATGATCCACCTACAAATGTGAACTGACGTTCAAAAATAAAACATTTGAAAACGGACCATTTTCCACATTTCTGAAGCATGACGTAATGGGGGGGTGTTATCTCTTTTGTCGAAAATCAGCCGTATTTGCTCGAACATTAAATGCCTCCAAATGGTATTTAATTAACTTCTCGGGTGAAGAAACCCTTTTTGAGAACTCAGAGTGAGTAAATTGGCCATTTTCATGCACTTTTAACCATTCCATAAATCTTGTGTTTAGTGCCCCTGGAAGCATGAAAATCACTTTAAACATGCTAATTTTAGCTCTAACACTGATGATCCACCTACAAATGTGAACTGACGTTCAAAAATAAAACATTTGAAAACGGACCATTTTCCACATTTCTGAAGCATGACGTAATGGGGGGGGTGTTATCTCTTTTGTCAAAAATCAGCTTTTTTTGCTTGAACATTAAATGCCTCCAAATAGTATTTAATTCACTTCCCAAGCCCCTGGAAGCATGAAAATCACTTTAAACATGCTAATTTTAGCTCTAACACTGATGATCCACCTACAAATGTGAACAGACGTTCAAAAATAAAACATTTGAAAACGGACCATTTTCCACATTTCTGAAGCATGACGTAATGGGCGGTGTTATCTCTTTTGTCGAAAATCAGCCGTTTTTGCTCGAACATTAAATGCCTCCAAATGGTATTTAATTAACTTCCCGGGGTGAAGAAACCCTTTTTGAGAACTCAGAGTGAGTAAATTGGCCATTTTCATGCACTTTTAACCATTCCATAAATCTTGTGTTTAGGGCCCTTGGAAGCATGAAAATCACTTTAAATATGATAATTTTAGCTCTAACACTGATGATCCACCTACAAATGTGAACTGACGTTCAAAAATAAAACATTTGAAAACTGACCATTTTCCACATTTCTGAAGCAAGACGTAATGGGGGGGGGTGTTATCTCTTTTGTCAAAAATCAGCTGCTTTTGCTTGAACATTAAATGCCTCCAAATAGTATTTAATTCACTTCACGAGACCCTGGAAGCATGAAAATCACTTTAAACATGCTAATTTTAGCTCTAACACTGATGATCCACCTACAAATGTGAACTGACGTTCAAAAATAAAACATTTGAAAACGGACCATTTTCCACATTTCAGAAGCATGACGTAATGGGGGGTGTTATCTCTTTTGTCAAAAATCAGCTGTTTTTGATTGAACATTAAATGCCTCCAAATAGTATTTAATTCACTTCCCGAGCCCCTGGAATCATGAAAATCACTTTAAACATGCTAATTTTAGCTCTAACACTGATGATCCACCTACAAATGTGAACTGTCGTTCAAAAATAAAACATTTGAAAACGGACCATTTTCCACATTTCTGAAGCATGACGTAATGGGGGGGTGTTATCTCTTTGTCGAAAATCAGCCGTTTTTACTCGAACATTAAATGCCTCCAAATGGTATTTAATTAACTTCCCGGGGTGAAGAAACCCTTTTTGAGAACTCAGAGTGAGTAAATTGGCCATTTTCATGCACTTTTAACCATTCCATAAATCTTGTGTTTAGGGCCCCTGGAAGCATGAAAATCACTTTAAACATGCTAATTTTAGCTCTAACACTGATGATCCACCTACAAATGTGAACTGACGTTCAAAAATAAAACATTTGAAAGCGGACCATTTTCCACATTTCTGAAGCATGACGTAATGGGGGGGTGTTATCTCTTTTGTCAAAAATCAGCTGTTTTTGCTTGAACATTAAATGCCTCCAAATAGTATTTAATTCACTTCCCGAGCCCCTGGAAGCATGAAAATCACTTTAAACATGCTAATTTTAGCTCTAACACTGATGATCCACCTACAAATGTGAACTGGCGTTCAAAAATAAAACATTTGATAATGGACCATTTTCCACATTTCTGAAGCATGACGTAATGGGGGGGTGTTATCTCTTTTGTCGAAAATCAGCCGTTTTGCTCGAACATTAAATGCCTCCAAATGGTATTTAATTAACTTCCCGGGGTGAAGAAACCCTTTTTGAAAACTCAGAGTGAGTAAATTGGCCATTTTCATGCACTTTTAACCATTCCATAAATCTTGTGTTTAGGGCCCCTGGAAGCATGAAAATCACTTTAAACGTGCTAATTTTAGCTTTAACACTGATGATCCACCTACAAATGTGAACTGACGTTCAAAAATAAAACATTTGAAAACGGACCATTTTCCACATTTCTGAAGCATGACGTAATGGGGGGGTGTTATCTCTTTTGTCAAAAATCAGCTGTTTTTGCTTGAACATTAAATGCCTCCAAATAGTATTTAATTCACTTCCCGAGCCCCTGGAAGCATGAAAATCACTTTAAACATGCTAATTTTAGCTCTAACACTGATGATCCACCTACAAATGTGAACAGACGTTCAAAAATAAAACATTTGAAAACGGACCATTTTCCACATTTCTGAAGCATGACGTAATGGGGGGTGTTATCTCTTTTGTCGAAAATCAGCCGTTTTTGCTCGAACATTAAATGCCTCCAAATGGTATTTAATTAACTTCCCGGGGTGAAGAAACCCTTTTTGAGAACTCAGAGTGAGTAAATTGGCCATTTTCATGCACTTTTAACCATTCCATAAATCTTGTGTTTAGGGCCCTTGGAAGCATGAAAATCACTTTAAACATGATAATTTTAACTCTAACACTGATGATCCACCTACAAATGTGAACTGACGTTCAAAAATAAAACATTTGAAAACGGACCATATTCCACATTTCTGAAGCATGACGTAATGGGGGGGTGTTATCTCATTTGTCAAAAATCAGCTGTTTTTGCTTGAACATTAAATGCCTCCAAATAGTATTTAATTCACTTCCCGAGCCCCTGGAAGCATGAAAATCACTTTAAACATGCTAATTTTAGCTCTAACACTGATGATCCACCTACAAATGTGAACTGACGTTCAAAAATAAAACATTTGAAAACGGACCATTTTCCACATTTCTGAGGCATGACGTAATGGGGTGGTGTTATCTCTTTTGTTGAAAATCAGCCGTTTTTGCTCGAACATTAAATGCCTCCAAATGGTATTTAATTAACTTCCCGGGGTGAAGAAACCCTTTTTGAGAACTCAGAGTGAGTAAATTGGCCATTTTCATGCACTTTTAACCATTCCATTAATCTTGTGTTTAGGGCCCCTGGAAGCATGAAAATCACTTTAAACATGCTAATTTTAGCTCTAACACTGATGATCCACCTACAAATGTGAACTGATGTTCAAAAATAAAACATTTGAAAACGGACCATTTTCCACATTTCTGAAGCATGACATAATGGGGGGTCTTATCTCTTTTGTCAAAAATCAGCTGTTTTTGCTTGAACATTAAATGCCTCCAAATAGTATTTAATTCACTTCCCGAGCCCCTGGAAGCATGAAAATCACTTTAAACATGCTAATTTTAGCTCTAACACTGATGATCCACCTACAAATGTGAACAGACGTTCAAAAATAAAACATTTGAAAACGGACCATTTTCCACATTTCTGAAGCATGACGTAATGGGGGGGGGTGTTATCTCTTTTGTCAAAAATCAGCTGTTTTTGCTTGAACATTAAATGCCTCCAAATAGTATTTAATTCACTTCCCGAGCCCCTGGAAGCATGAAAATCACTTTAAACATGCTAATTTTAGCTCTAACACTGATGATCCACCTACAAATGTGAACTGACATTCAAAAATAAAACATTTGAAAACGGACCATTTTCCACATTTCTGAAGCATGACGTAATGGGGGGGTGTTATCTCTTTGTCGAAAATCAGCCGTTTTTGCTCGAACATTAAATGCCTCCAAATGGTATTTAATTAACTTCCCGGGGTGAAGAAACCCTTTTTGAGAACTCAGAGTGAGTAAATTGGCCATTTTCATGCACTTTTAACCATTCCATAAATCTTGTGTTTAGGGCCCCTGGAAGCATGAAAATCACTTTAAACATGCTAATTTTAGCTCTAACACTGATGATCCACCTACAAATGTGAACTGACGTTCAAAAATAAAACATTTGAAAACGGACCATTTTCCACATTTCTGAAGCATGACGTAATGGGGGGGTGTTATCTCTTTTGTCAAAAATCAGCTGTTTTTGCTTGAACATTAAATGCCTCCAAATAGTATTTAATTTACTTCCCGAGCCCCTGGAAGCATGAAAATCACTTTAAACATGCTAATTTTAGCTCTAACACTGATGATCCACCTACAAATGTGAACTGACGTTCAAAAATAAAACATTTGAAAACGGACCATTTTCCACATTTCTGAAGCATGACGTAATGGGGGGGTGTTATCTCTTTTGTCAAAAATCAGCTGTTTTTGCTTGAACATTAAATGCCTCCAAATAGTATTTAATTCACTTCCCGAGCCCCTGGAAGCATGAAAATCACTTTAAACATGCTAATTTTAGCTCTAACACTGATGATCCACCTACAAATGTGAACTGACATTCAAAAATAAAACATTTGAAAACGGACCATTTTCCACATTTCTGAAGCATGACGTAATGGGGGGGTGTTATCTCTTTGTCGAAAATCAGCCGTTTTTGCTCGAACATTAAATGCCTCCAAATGGTATTTAATTAACTTCCCGGGGTGAAGAAACCCTTTTTGAGAACTCAGAGTGAGTAAATTGGCCATTTTCATGCACTTTTAACCATTCCATAAATCTTGTGTTTAGGGCCCCTGGAAGCATGAAAATCACTTTAAACATGCTAATTTTAGCTCTAACACTGATGATCCACCTACAAATGTGAACTGACGTTCAAAAATAAAACATTTGAAAACGGACCATTTTCCACATTTCTGAAGCATGACGTAATGGGGGGGTGTTATCTCTTTTGTCAAAAATCAGCTGTTTTTGCTTGAACATTAAATGCCTCCAAATAGTATTTAATTTACTTCCCGAGCCCCTGGAAGCATGAAAATCACTTTAAACATGCTAATTTTAGCTCTAACACTGATGATCCACCTACAAATGTGAACTGACGTTCAAAAATAAAACATTTGAAAACGGACCATTTTCCACATTTCTGAAGCATGACGTAATGGGGGGGTGTTATCTCTTTTGTTGAAAATCAGCCGTTTTTGCTCGAACATTAAATGCCTCCAAATGGTATTTAATTAACTTCCCGGGGTGAAGAAACCCTTTTTGAGAACTCAGAGTGAGTAAATTGGCCATTTTCATGCACTTTTAACCATTCCATTAATCTTGTGTTTAGGGCCCCTGGAAGCATGAAAATCACTTTAAACATGCTAATTTTAGCTCTAACACTGATGATCCACCTACAAATGTGAACTGACGTTCAAAAATAAAACATTTGAAAACGGACCATTTTCCACATTTCTGAAGCATGACATAATGGGGGGTCTTATCTCTTTTGTCAAAAATCAGCTGTTTTTGCTTGAACATTAAATGCCTCCAAATAGTATTTAATTCACTTCCCGAGCCCCTGGAAGCATGAAAATCACTTTAAACATGCTAATTTTAGCTCTAACACTGATGATCCACCTACAAATGTGAACTGACATTCAAAAATAAAACATTTGAAAACGGACCATTTTCCACATTTCTGAAGCATGACGTAATGGGGGGTGTTATCTCTTTGTCGAAAATCAGCCGTTTTTGCTCGAACATTAAATGCCTCCAAATGGTATTTAATTAACTTCCCGGGGTGAAGAAACCCTTTTTGAAAACTCGAGTGAGTAAATTGGCCATTTTCATGCACTTTTAACCATTCCATAAATCTTGTGTTTAGGGCCCCTGGAAGCATGAAAATCACTTTAAACATGCTAATTTTAGCTTTAACACTGATGATCCACCTACAAATGTGAACTGACGTTCAAAAATAAAACATTTGAAAACGGACCATTTTCCACATTTCTGAAGCATGACGTAATGGGGGGGTGTTATCTCTTTTGCCAAAAATCAGCTGTTTTTGCTTGAACATTAAATGCCTCCAAATAGTATTTAATTCACTTCCCGAGCCCCTGGAAGCATGAAAATCACTTTAAACATGCTAATTTTAGCTCTAACACTGATGATCCACCTACAAATGTGAACAGAGGTTCAAAAATAAAACATTTGAAAACGGACCATTTTCCACATTTCTGAAGCATGACGTAATGGGGGGTGTTATCTCTTTTGTCGAAAATCAGCCGTTTTTGCTCGAACATTAAATGCCTCCAAATGGTATTTAATTAACTTCCCGGGGTGAAGAAACCCTTTTTGAGAACTCAGAGTGAGTAAATTGGCCATTTTCATGCACTTTTAACCATTCCATAAATCTTGTGTTTAGGGCCCTTGGAAGCATGAAAATCACTTTAAACATGATAATTTTAACTCTAACACTGATGATCCACCTACAAATGTGAACTGACGTTCAAAAATAAAACATTTGAAAACGGACCATATTCCACATTTCTGAAGCATGACGTAATGGGGGGGTGTTATCTCTTTTGTCAAAAATCAGCTGTTTTTGCTTGAACATTAAATGCCTCCAAATAGTATTTAATTCACTTCCCGAGCCCCTGGAAGCATGAAAATCACTTTAAACATGCTAATTTTAGCTCTAACACTGATGATCCACCTACAAATGTGAACTGACGTTCAAAAATAAAACATTTGAAAACGGACCATTTTCCACATTTCTGAGGCATGACGTAATGGGGTGGTGTTATCTCTTTTGTTGAAAATCAGCCGTTTTTGCTCGAACATTAAATGCCTCCAAATGGTATTTAATTAACTTCCCGGGGTGAAGAAACCCTTTTTGAGAACTCAGAGTGAGTAAATTGGCCATTTTCATGCTCTTTTAACCATTCCATTAATCTTGTGTTTAGGGCCCCTGGAAGCATGAAAATCACTTTAAACATGCTAATTTTAGCTCTAACACTGATGATCCACCTACAAATGTGAACTGACGTTCAAAAATAAAACATTTGAAAACGGACCATTTTCCACATTTCTGAAGCATGACATAATGGGGGGTCTTATCTCTTTTGTCAAAAATCAGCTGTTTTTGCTTGAACATTAAATGCCTCCAAATAGTATTTAATTCACTTCCCGAGCCCCTGGAAGCATGAAAATCACTTTAAACATGCTAATTTTAGCTCTAACACTGATGATCCACCTACAAATGTGAACAGACGTTCAAAAATAAAACATTTGAAAACGGACCATTTTCCACATTTCTGAAGCATGACGTAATGGGGGGGGTGTTATCTCTTTTGTCAAAAATCAGCTGTTTTTGCTTGAACATTAAATGCCTCCAAATAGTATTTAATTCACTTCCCGAGCCCCTGGAAGCATGAAAATCACTTTAAACATGCTAATTTTAGCTCTAACACTGATGATCCACCTACAAATGTGAACTGACATTCAAAAATAAAACATTTGAAAACGGACCATTTTCCACATTTCTGAAGCATGACGTAATGGGGGGGTGTTATCTCTTTGTCGAAAATCAGCCGTTTTTGCTCGAACATTAAATGCCTCCAAATGGTATTTAATTAACTTCCCGGGGTGAAGAAACCCTTTTTGAGAACTCAGAGTGAGTAAATTGGCCATTTTCATGCACTTTTAACCATTCCATAAATCTTGTGTTTAGGGCCCCTGGAAGCATGAAAATCACTTTAAACATGCTAATTTTAGCTCTAACACTGATGATCCACCTACAAATGTGAACTGATGTTCAAAAATAAAACATTTGAAAACGGACCATTTTCCACATTTCTGAAGCATGACGTAATGGGGGGGGTGTTATCTCTTTTGTCAAAAATCAGCTGTTTTTGCTTGAACATTAAATGCCTCCAAATAGTATTTAATTCACTTCCCGAGCCCCTGGAAGCATGAAAATCACTTTAAACATGCTAATTTTAGCTCTAACACTGATGATCCACCTACAAATGTGAACAGACGTTCAAAAATAAAACATTTGAAAATGGACCATTTTCCACATTTCTGAAGCATGACGTAATGGGGGGGGTGTTATCTCTTTTGTCAAAAATCAGCTGTTTTTGCTTGAACATTAAATGCCTCCAAATAGTATTTAATTCACTTCCCGAGCCCCTGGAAGCATGAAAATCACTTTAAACATGCTAATTTTAGCTCTAACACTGATGATCCACCTACAAATGTGAACTGACGTTCAAAAATAAAACATTTGAAAACGGACCATTTTCCACATTTCTGAAGCATGACGTAATGGGGGGGGGGGGTGTTATCTCTTTTGTCAAAAATCAGCTTTTTTTGCTTGAACATTAAATGCCTCCAAATAGTATTTAATTCACTTCCCGAGCCCCTGGAAGCATGAAAATCACTTTAAACATGCTAATTTTAGCTCTAACACTGATGATCCACCTACAAATGTGAACAGACGTTCAAAAATAAAACATTTGAAAACGGACCATTTTCCACATTTCTGAAGCATGACGTAATGGGCGGTGTTATCTCTTTTGTCGAAAATCAGCCGTTTTTGCTCGAACATTAAATGCCTCCAAATGGTATTTAATTAACTTCCCGGGGTGAAGAAACCCTTTTTGAGAACTCAGAGATTAGTAAATTGGCAATTTTCATGCACTTTTAACCATTCCATAAATCTTGTGTTTAGGGCCCCTGGAAGCATGAAAATCACTTTAAACATGCTAATTTTAGCTCTAACACTGATGATCCACCTACAAATGTGAACTGACGTTCAAAAATAAAACATTTGAAAACGGACCATTTTCCACATTTCTGAAGCATGACGTAATGGGGGGGTGTTATCTCTTTGTCGAAAATCAGCCGTTTTTGCTCGAACATTAAATGCCTCCAAATGGTATTTAATTAACTTCCCGGGGTGAAGAAACCCTTTTTGAGAACTCAGAGTGAGTAAATTGGCCATTTTCATGCACTTTTAACCATTCCATAAATCTTGTGTTTAGGGCCCCTGGAAGCATGAAAATCACTTTAAACATGCTAATTTTAGCTCTAACACTGATGATCCACCTACAAATGTGAACTGACGTTCAAAAATAAAACATTTGAAAACGGACCATTTTCCACATTTCTGAAGCATGACGTAATGGGGGGGGTGTTATCTCTTTTGTCAAAAATCAGCTGTTTTTGCTTGAACATTAAATGCCTCCAAATAGTATTTAATTTACTTCCCGAGCCCCTGGAAGCATGAAAATCACGTTAAACATGCTAATTTTAGCTCTAACACTGATGATCCACCTACAAATGTGAACTGACGTTCAAAAATAAAACATTTGAAAACGGACCATTTTCCACATTTCTGAAGCATGACGTAATGGGGGGGTGTTATCTCTTTTGTCGAAAATCAGCCGTATTTGCTCGAACATTAAATGCCTCCAAATGGTATTTAATTAACTTCTCGGGTGAAGAAACCCTTTTTGAGAACTCAGAGTGAGTAAATTGGCCATTTTCATGCACTTTTAACCATTCCATAAATCTTGTGTTTAGTGCCCCTGGAAGCATGAAAATCACTTTAAACATGCTAATTTTAGCTCTAACACTGATGATCCACCTACAAATGTGAACTGACGTTCAAAAATAAAACATTTGAAAACGGACCATTTTCCACATTTCTGAAGCATGACGTAATGGGGGGGGTGTTATCTCTTTTGTCAAAATCAGCTTTTTTTGCTTGAACATTAAATGCCTCCAAATAGTATTTAATTCACTTCCCAAGCCCCTGGAAGCATGAAAATCACTTTAAACATGCTAATTTTAGCTCTAACACTGATGATCCACCTACAAATGTGAACAGACGTTCAAAAATAAAACATTTGAAAACGGACCATTTTCCACATTTCTGAAGCATGACGTAATGGGCGGTGTTATCTCTTTTGTCGAAAATCAGCCGTTTTTGCTCGAACATTAAATGCCTCCAAATGGTATTTAATTAACTTCCCGGGGTGAAGAAACCCTTTTTGAGAACTCAGAGTGAGTAAATTGGCCATTTTCATGCACTTTTAACCATTCCATAAATCTTGTGTTTAGGGCCCTTGGAAGCATGAAAATCACTTTAAATATGATAATTTTAGCTCTAACACTGATGATCCACCTACAAATGTGAACTGACGTTCAAAAATAAAACATTTGAAAACTGACCATTTTCCACATTTCTGAAGCAAGACGTAATGGGGGGGGGTGTTATCTCTTTTGTCAAAAATCAGCTGCTTTTGCTTGAACATTAAATGCCTCCAAATAGTATTTAATTCACTTCACGAGACCCTGGAAGCATGAAAATCACTTTAAACATGCTAATTTTAGCTCTAACACTGATGATCCACCTACAAATGTGAACTGACGTTCAAAAATAAAACATTTGAAAACGGACCATTTTCCACATTTCAGAAGCATGACGTAATGGGGGGTGTTATTTCTTTTGTCAAAAATCAGCTGTTTTTGATTGAACATTAAATGCCTCCAAATAGTATTTAATTCACTTCCCGAGCCCCTGGAATCATGAAAATCACTTTAAACATGCTAATTTTAGCTCTAACACTGATGATCCACCTACAAATGTGAACTGTCGTTCAAAAATAAAACATTTGAAAACGGACCATTTTCCACATTTCTGAAGCATGACGTAATGGGGGGGTGTTATCTCTTTGTCGAAAATCAGCCGTTTTTACTCGAACATTAAATGCCTCCAAATGGTATTTAATTAACTTCCCGGGGTGAAGAAACCCTTTTTGAGAACTCAGAGTGAGTAAATTGGCCATTTTCATGCACTTTTAACCATTCCATAAATCTTGTGTTTAGGGCCCCTGGAAGCATGAAAATCACTTTAAACATGCTAATTTTAGCTCTAACACTGATGATCCACCTACAAATGTGAACAGACGTTCAAAAATAAAACATTTGAAAGCGGACCATTTTCCACATTTCTGAAGCATGACGTAATGGGGGGTATCTCTTTTGTCGAAAATCAGCCGTTTTTGCTCGAACATTAAATGCCTCCAAATGGTATTTAATTAACTTCCCGGGGTGAAGAAACCCTTTTTGAGAACTCAGAGTGAGTAAATTGGCCATTTTCATGCACTTTTAACCATTCCATAAATCTTGTGTTTAGGGCCCTTGGAAGCATGAAAATCACTTTAAACATGATAATTTTAACTCTAACACTGATGATCCACCTACAAATGTGAACTGACGTTCAAAAATAAAACATTTGAAAACGGACCATATTCCACATTTCTGAAGCATGACGTAATGGGGGGGTGTTATCTCATTTGTCAAAAATCAGCTGTTTTTGCTTGAACATTAAATGCCTCCAAATAGTATTTAATTCACTTCCCGAGCCCCTGGAAGCATGAAAATCACTTTAAACATGCTAATTTTAGCTCTAACACTGATGATCCACCTACAAATGTGAACTGACGTTCAAAAATAAAACATTTGAAAACGGACCATTTTCCACATTTCTGAGGCATGACGTAATGGGGTGGTGTTATCTCTTTTGTTGAAAATCAGCCGTTTTTGCTCGAACATTAAATGCCTCCAAATGGTATTTAATTAACTTCCCGGGGTGAAGAAACCCTTTTTGAGAACTCAGAGTGAGTAAATTGGCCATTTTCATGCACTTTTAACCATTCCATTAATCTTGTGTTTAGGGCCCCTGGAAGCATGAAAATCACTTTAAACATGCTAATTTTAGCTCTAACACTGATGATCCACCTACAAATGTGAACTGATGTTCAAAAATAAAACATTTGAAAACGGACCATTTTCCACATTTCTGAAGCATGACATAATGGGGGGTCTTATCTCTTTTGTCAAAAATCAGCTGTTTTTGCTTGAACATTAAATGCCTCCAAATAGTATTTAATTCACTTCCCGAGCCCCTGGAAGCATGAAAATCACTTTAAACATGCTAATTTTAGCTCTAACACTGATGATCCACCTACAAATGTGAACAGACGTTCAAAAATAAAACATTTGAAAACGGACCATTTTCCACATTTCTGAAGCATGACGTAATGGGGGGGGGGTGTTATCTCTTTTGTCAAAAATCAGCTGTTTTTGCTTGAACATTAAATGCCTCCAAATAGTATTTAATTCACTTCCCGAGCCCCTGGAAGCATGAAAATCACTTTAAACATGCTAATTTTAGCTCTAACACTGATGATCCACCTACAAATGTGAACTGACATTCAAAAATAAAACATTTGAAAACGGACCATTTTCCACATTTCTGAAGCATGACGTAATGGGGGGGTGTTATCTCTTTGTCGAAAATCAGCCGTTTTTGCTCGAACATTAAATGCCTCCAAATGGTATTTAATTAACTTCCCGGGGTGAAGAAACCCTTTTTGAGAACTCAGAGTGAGTAAATTGGCCATTTTCATGCACTTTTAACCATTCCATAAATCTTGTGTTTAGGGCCCCTGGAAGCATGAAAATCACTTTAAACATGCTAATTTTAGCTCTAACACTGATGATCCACCTACAAATGTGAACTGACGTTCAAAAATAAAACATTTGAAAACGGACCATTTTCCACATTTCTGAAGCATGACGTAATGGGGGGGTGTTATCTCTTTTGTCAAAAATCAGCTGTTTTTGCTTGAACATTAAATGCCTCCAAATAGTATTTAATTTACTTCCCGAGCCCCTGGAAGCATGAAAATCACTTTAAACATGCTAATTTTAGCTCTAACACTGATGATCCACCTACAAATGTGAACTGACGTTCAAAAATAAAACATTTGAAAACGGACCATTTTCCACATTTCTGAAGCATGACGTAATGGGGGGGTGTTATCTCTTTTGTCAAAAATCAGCTGTTTTTGCTTGAACATTAAATGCCTCCAAATAGTATTTAATTCACTTCCCGAGCCCCTGGAAGCATGAAAATCACTTTAAACATGCTAATTTTAACTCTAACACTGATGATCCACCTACAAATGTGAACTGACATTCAAAAATAAAACATTTGAAAACGGACCATTTTCCACATTTCTGAAGCATGACGTAATGGGGGGGTGTTATCTCTTTGTCGAAAATCAGCCGTTTTTGCTCGAACATTAAATGCCTCCAAATGGTATTTAATTAACTTCCCGGGGTGAAGAAACCCTTTTTGAGAACTCAGAGTGAGTAAATTGGCCATTTTCATGCACTTTTAACCATTCCATAAATCTTGTGTTTAGGGCCCCTGGAAGCATGAAAATCACTTTAAACATGCTAATTTTAGCTCTAACACTGATGATCCACCTACAAATGTGAACTGACGTTCAAAAATAAAACATTTGAAAACGGACCATTTTCCACATTTCTGAAGCATGACGTAATGGGGGGGTGTTATCTCTTTTGTCAAAAATCAGCTGTTTTTGCTTGAACATTAAATGCCTCCAAATAGTATTTAATTTACTTCCCGAGCCCCTGGAAGCATGAAAATCACTTTAAACATGCTAATTTTAGCTCTAACACTGATGATCCACCTACAAATGTGAACTGACGTTCAAAAATAAAACATTTGAAAACGGACCATTTTCCACATTTCTGAAGCATGACGTAATGGGGGGGGTGTTATCTCTTTTGTTGAAAATCAGCCGTTTTTGCTCGAACATTAAATGCCTCCAAATGGTATTTAATTAACTTCCCGGGGTGAAGAAACCCTTTTTGAGAACTCAGAGGGAGTAAATTGGCCATTTTCATGCACTTTTAACCATTCCATTAATCTTGTGTTTAGGGCCCCTGGAAGCATGAAAATCACTTTAAACATGCTAATTTTAGCTCTAACACTGATGATCCACCTACAAATGTGAACTGACGTTCAAAAATAAAACATTTGAAAACGGACCATTTTCCACATTTCTGAAGCATGACATAATGGGGGGTCTTATCTCTTTTGTCAAAAATCAGCTGTTTTTGCTTGAACATTAAATGCCTCCAAATAGTATTTAATTCACTTCCCGAGCCCCTGGAAGCATGAAAATCACTTTAAACATGCTAATTTTAGCTCTAACACTGATGATCCACCTACAAATGTGAACTGACATTCAAAAATAAAACATTTGAAAACGGACCATTTTCCACATTTCTGAAGCATGACGTAATGGGGGGTGTTATCTCTTTGTCGAAAATCAGCCGTTTTTGCTCGAACATTAAATGCCTCCAAATGGTATTTAATTAACTTCCCGGGGTGAAGAAACCCTTTTTGAAAACTCGAGTGAGTAAATTGGCCATTTTCATGCACTTTTAACCATTCCATAAATCTTGTGTTTAGGGCCCCTGGAAGCATGAAAATCACTTTAAACATGCTAATTTTAGCTTTAACACTGATGATCCACCTACAAATGTGAACTGACGTTCAAAAATAAAACATTTGAAAACGGACCATTTTCCACATTTCTGAAGCATGACGTAATGGGGGGGGTGTTATCTCTTTTGTCAAAAATCAGCTGTTTTTGCTTGAACATTAAATGCCTCCAAATAGTATTTAATTCACTTCCCGAGCCCCTGGAAGCATGAAAATCACTTTAAACATGCTAATTTTAGCTCTAACACTGATGATCCACCTACAAATGTGAACTGACATTCAAAAATAAAACATTTGAAAACGGACCATTTTCCACATTTCTGAAGCATGACGTAATGGGGGGGTGTTATCTCTTTGTCGAAAATCAGCCGTTTTTGCTCGAACATTAAATGCCTCCAAATGGTATTTAATTAACTTCCCGGGGTGAAGAAACCCTTTTTGAGAACTCAGAGTGAGTAAATTGGCCATTTTCATGCACTTTTAACCATTCCATAAATCTTGTGTTTAGGGCCCCTGGAAGCATGAAAATCACTTTAAACATGCTAATTTTAGCTCTAACACTGATGATCCACCTACAAATGTGAACTGATGTTCAAAAATAAAACATTTGAAAACGGACCATTTTCCACATTTCTGAAGCATGACGTAATGGGGGGGGTGTTATCTCTTTTGTCAAAAATCAGCTGTTTTTGCTTGAACATTAAATGCCTCCAAATAGTATTTAATTCACTTCCCGAGCCCCTGGAAGCATGAAAATCACTTTAAACATGCTAATTTTAGCTCTAACACTGATGATCCACCTACAAATGTGAACAGACGTTCAAAAATAAAACATTTGAAAATGGACCATTTTCCACATTTCTGAAGCATGACGTAATGGGGGGGGTGTTATCTCTTTTGTCAAAAATCAGCTGTTTTTGCTTGAACATTAAATGCCTCCAAATAGTATTTAATTCACTTCCCGAGCCCCTGGAAGCATGAAAATCACTTTAAACATGCTAATTTTAGCTCTAACACTGATGATCCACCTACAAATGTGAACTGACGTTCAAAAATAAAACATTTGAAAACGGACCATTTTCCACATTTCTGAAGCATGACGTAATGGGGGGGGGGTGTTATCTCTTTTGTCAAAAATCAGCTTTTTTTGCTTGAACATTAAATGCCTCCAAATAGTATTTAATTCACTTCCCGAGCCCCTGGAAGCATGAAAATCACTTTAAACATGCTAATTTTAGCTCTAACACTGATGATCCACCTACAAATGTGAACAGACGTTCAAAAATAAAACATTTGAAAACGGACCATTTTCCACATTTCTGAAGCATGACGTAATGGGCGGTGTTATCTCTTTTGTCGAAAATCAGCCGTTTTTGCTCGAACATTAAATGCCTCCAAATGGTATTTAATTAACTTCCCGGGGTGAAGAAACCCTTTTTGAGAACTCAGAGATTAGTAAATTGGCAATTTTCATGCACTTTTAACCATTCCATAAATCTTGTGTTTAGGGCCCCTGGAAGCATGAAAATCACTTTAAACATGCTAATTTTAGCTCTAACACTGATGATCCACCTACAAATGTGAACTGACGTTCAAAAATAAAACATTTGAAAACGGACCATTTTCCACATTTCTGAAGCATGACGTAATGGGGGGGTGTTATCTCTTTGTCGAAAATCAGCCGTTTTTGCTCGAACATTAAATGCCTCCAAATGGTATTTAATTAACTTCCCGGGGTGAAGAAACCCTTTTTGAGAACTCAGAGTGAGTAAATTGGCCATTTTCATGCACTTTTAACCATTCCATAAATCTTGTGTTTAGGGCCCCTGGAAGCATGAAAATCACTTTAAACATGCTAATTTTAGCTCTAACACTGATGATCCACCTACAAATGTGAACTGACGTTCAAAAATAAAACATTTGAAAACGGACCATTTTCCACATTTCTGAAGCATGACGTAATGGGGGGGGTGTTATCTCTTTTGTCAAAAATCAGCTGTTTTTGCTTGAACATTAAATGCCTCCAAATAGTATTTAATTTACTTCCCGAGCCCCTGGAAGCATGAAAATCACGTTAAACATGCTAATTTTAGCTCTAACACTGATGATCCACCTACAAATGTGAACTGACGTTCAAAAATAAAACATTTGAAAACGGACCATTTTCCACATTTCTGAAGCATGACGTAATGGGGGGGTGTTATCTCTTTTGTCGAAAATCAGCCGTATTTGCTCGAACATTAAATGCCTCCAAATGGTATTTAATTAACTTCTCGGGTGAAGAAACCCTTTTTGAGAACTCAGAGTGAGTAAATTGGCCATTTTCATGCACTTTTAACCATTCCATAAATCTTGTGTTTAGTGCCCCTGGAAGCATGAAAATCACTTTAAACATGCTAATTTTAGCTCTAACACTGATGATCCACCTACAAATGTGAACTGACGTTCAAAAATAAAACATTTGAAAACGGACCATTTTCCACATTTCTGAAGCATGACGTAATGGGGGGGGTGTTATCTCTTTTGTCAAAATCAGCTTTTTTTGCTTGAACATTAAATGCCTCCAAATAGTATTTAATTCACTTCCCAAGCCCCTGGAAGCATGAAAATCACTTTAAACATGCTAATTTTAGCTCTAACACTGATGATCCACCTACAAATGTGAACAGACGTTCAAAAATAAAACATTTGAAAACGGACCATTTTCCACATTTCTGAAGCATGACGTAATGGGCGGTGTTATCTCTTTTGTCGAAAATCAGCCGTTTTTGCTCGAACATTAAATGCCTCCAAATGGTATTTAATTAACTTCCCGGGGTGAAGAAACCCTTTTTGAGAACTCAGAGTGAGTAAATTGGCCATTTTCATGCACTTTTAACCATTCCATAAATCTTGTGTTTAGGGCCCTTGGAAGCATGAAAATCACTTTAAATATGATAATTTTAGCTCTAACACTGATGATCCACCTACAAATGTGAACTGACGTTCAAAAATAAAACATTTGAAAACTGACCATTTTCCACATTTCTGAAGCAAGACGTAATGGGGGGGGGTGTTATCTCTTTTGTCAAAAATCAGCTGCTTTTGCTTGAACATTAAATGCCTCCAAATAGTATTTAATTCACTTCACGAGACCCTGGAAGCATGAAAATCACTTTAAACATGCTAATTTTAGCTCTAACACTGATGATCCACCTACAAATGTGAACTGACGTTCAAAAATAAAACATTTGAAAACGGACCATTTTCCACATTTCAGAAGCATGACGTAATGGGGGGTGTTATTTCTTTTGTCAAAAATCAGCTGTTTTTGATTGAACATTAAATGCCTCCAAATAGTATTTAATTCACTTCCCGAGCCCCTGGAATCATGAAAATCACTTTAAACATGCTAATTTTAGCTCTAACACTGATGATCCACCTACAAATGTGAACTGTCGTTCAAAAATAAAACATTTGAAAACGGACCATTTTCCACATTTCTGAAGCATGACGTAATGGGGGGGTGTTATCTCTTTGTCGAAAATCAGCCGTTTTTACTCGAACATTAAATGCCTCCAAATGGTATTTAATTAACTTCCCGGGGTGAAGAAACCCTTTTTGAGAACTCAGAGTGAGTAAATTGGCCATTTTCATGCACTTTTAACCATTCCATAAATCTTGTGTTTAGGGCCCCTGGAAGCATGAAAATCACTTTAAACATGCTAATTTTAGCTCTAACACTGATGATCCACCTACAAATGTGAACAGACGTTCAAAAATAAAACATTTGAAAGCGGACCATTTTCCACATTTCTGAAGCATGACGTAATGGGGGGTATCTCTTTTGTCGAAAATCAGCCGTTTTTGCTCGAACATTAAATGCCTCCAAATGGTATTTAATTAACTTCCCGGGGTGAAGAAACCCTTTTTGAGAACTCAGAGTGAGTAAATTGGCCATTTTCATGCACTTTTAACCATTCCATAAATCTTGTGTTTAGGGCCCTTGGAAGCATGAAAATCACTTTAAACATGATAATTTTAACTCTAACACTGATGATCCACCTACAAATGTGAACTGACGTTCAAAAATAAAACATTTGAAAACGGACCATATTCCACATTTCTGAAGCATGACGTAATGGGGGGGTGTTATCTCATTTGTCAAAAATCAGCTGTTTTTGCTTGAACATTAAATGCCTCCAAATAGTATTTAATTCACTTCCCGAGCCCCTGGAAGCATGAAAATCACTTTAAACATGCTAATTTTAGCTCTAACACTGATGATCCACCTACAAATGTGAACTGACGTTCAAAAATAAAACATTTGAAAACGGACCATTTTCCACATTTCTGAGGCATGACGTAATGGGGTGGTGTTATCTCTTTTGTTGAAAATCAGCCGTTTTTGCTCGAACATTAAATGCCTCCAAATGGTATTTAATTAACTTCCCGGGGTGAAGAAACCCTTTTTGAGAACTCAGAGTGAGTAAATTGGCCATTTTCATGCACTTTTAACCATTCCATTAATCTTGTGTTTAGGGCCCCTGGAAGCATGAAAATCACTTTAAACATGCTAATTTTAGCTCTAACACTGATGATCCACCTACAAATGTGAACTGATGTTCAAAAATAAAACATTTGAAAACGGACCATTTTCCACATTTCTGAAGCATGACATAATGGGGGGTCTTATCTCTTTTGTCAAAAATCAGCTGTTTTTGCTTGAACATTAAATGCCTCCAAATAGTATTTAATTCACTTCCCGAGCCCCTGGAAGCATGAAAATCACTTTAAACATGCTAATTTTAGCTCTAACACTGATGATCCACCTACAAATGTGAACAGACGTTCAAAAATAAAACATTTGAAAACGGACCATTTTCCACATTTCTGAAGCATGACGTAATGGGGGGGGGGGTGTTATCTCTTTTGTCAAAAATCAGCTGTTTTTGCTTGAACATTAAATGCCTCCAAATAGTATTTAATTCACTTCCCGAGCCCCTGGAAGCATGAAAATCACTTTAAACATGCTAATTTTAGCTCTAACACTGATGATCCACCTACAAATGTGAACTGACATTCAAAAATAAAACATTTGAAAACGGACCATTTTCCACATTTCTGAAGCATGACGTAATGGGGGGGTGTTATCTCTTTGTCGAAAATCAGCCGTTTTTGCTCGAACATTAAATGCCTCCAAATGGTATTTAATTAACTTCCCGGGGTGAAGAAACCCTTTTTGAGAACTCAGAGTGAGTAAATTGGCCATTTTCATGCACTTTTAACCATTCCATAAATCTTGTGTTTAGGGCCCCTGGAAGCATGAAAATCACTTTAAACATGCTAATTTTAGCTCTAACACTGATGATCCACCTACAAATGTGAACTGACGTTCAAAAATAAAACATTTGAAAACGGACCATTTTCCACATTTCTGAAGCATGACGTAATGGGGGGGTGTTATCTCTTTTGTCAAAAATCAGCTGTTTTTGCTTGAACATTAAATGCCTCCAAATAGTATTTAATTTACTTCCCGAGCCCCTGGAAGCATGAAAATCACTTTAAACATGCTAATTTTAGCTCTAACACTGATGATCCACCTACAAATGTGAACTGACGTTCAAAAATAAAACATTTGAAAACGGACCATTTTCACACATTTCTGAAGCATGACGTAATGGGGGGGTGTTATCTCTTTTGTCAAAAATCAGCTGTTTTTGCTTGAACATTAAATGCCTCCAAATAGTATTTAATTCACTTCCCGAGCCCCTGGAAGCATGAAAATCACTTTAAACATGCTAATTTTAACTCTAACACTGATGATCCACCTACAAATGTGAACTGACATTCAAAAATAAAACATTTGAAAACGGACCATTTTCCACATTTCTGAAGCATGACGTAATGGGGGGGTGTTATCTCTTTGTCGAAAATCAGCCGTTTTTGCTCGAACATTAAATGCCTCCAAATGGTATTTAATTAACTTCCCGGGGTGAAGAAACCCTTTTTGAGAACTCAGAGTGAGTAAATTGGCCATTTTCATGCACTTTTAACCATTCCATAAATCTTGTGTTTAGGGCCCCTGGAAGCATGAAAATCACTTTAAACATGCTAATTTTAGCTCTAACACTGATGATCCACCTACAAATGTGAACTGACGTTCAAAAATAAAACATTTGAAAACGGACCATTTTCCACATTTCTGAAGCATGACGTAATGGGGGGGTGTTATCTCTTTTGTCAAAAATCAGCTGTTTTTGCTTGAACATTAAATGCCTCCAAATAGTATTTAATTTACTTCCCGAGCCCCTGGAAGCATGAAAATCACTTTAAACATGCTAATTTTAGCTCTAACACTGATGATCCACCTACAAATGTGAACTGACGTTCAAAAATAAAACATTTGAAAACGGACCATTTTCCACATTTCTGAAGCATGACGTAATGGGGGGGGTGTTATCTCTTTTGTTGAAAATCAGCCGTTTTTGCTCGAACATTAAATGCCTCCAAATGGTATTTAATTAACTTCCCGGGGTGAAGAAACCCTTTTTGAGAACTCAGAGGGAGTAAATTGGCCATTTTCATGCACTTTTAACCATTCCATTAATCTTGTGTTTAGGGCCCCTGGAAGCATGAAAATCACTTTAAACATGCTAATTTTAGCTCTAACACTGATGATCCACCTACAAATGTGAACTGACGTTCAAAAATAAAACATTTGAAAACGGACCATTTTCCACATTTCTGAAGCATGACATAATGGGGGGTCTTATCTCTTTTGTCAAAAATCAGCTGTTTTTGCTTGAACATTAAATGCCTCCAAATAGTATTTAATTCACTTCCCGAGCCCCTGGAAGCATGAAAATCACTTTAAACATGCTAATTTTAGCTCTAACACTGATGATCCACCTACAAATGTGAACTGACATTCAAAAATAAAACATTTGAAAACGGACCATTTTCCACATTTCTGAAGCATGACGTAATGGGGGGTGTTATCTCTTTGTCGAAAATCAGCCGTTTTTGCTCGAACATTAAATGCCTCCAAATGGTATTTAATTAACTTCCCGGGGTGAAGAAACCCTTTTTGAAAACTCGAGTGAGTAAATTGGCCATTTTCATGCACTTTTAACCATTCCATAAATCTTGTGTTTAGGGCCCCTGGAAGCATGAAAATCACTTTAAACATGCTAATTTTAGCTTTAACACTGATGATCCACCTACAAATGTGAACTGACGTTCAAAAATAAAACATTTGAAAACGGACCATTTTCCACATTTCTGAAGCATGACGTAATGGGGGGGTGTTATCTCTTTTGCCAAAAATCAGCTGTTTTTGCTTGAACATTAAATGCCTCCAAATAGTATTTAATTCACTTCCCGAGCCCCTGGAAGCATGAAAATCACTTTAAACATGCTAATTTTAGCTCTAACACTGATGATCCACCTACAAATGTGAACAGAGGTTCAAAAATAAAACATTTGAAAACGGACCATTTTCCACATTTCTGAAGCATGACGTAATGGGGGGTGTTATCTCTTTTGTCGAAAATCAGCCGTTTTTGCTCGAACATTAAATGCCTCCAAATGGTATTTAATTAACTTCCCGGGGTGAAGAAACCCTTTTTGAGAACTCAGAGTGAGTAAATTGGCCATTTTCATGCACTTTTAACCATTCCATAAATCTTGTGTTTAGGGCCCTTGGAAGCATGAAAATCACTTTAAACATGATAATTTTAACTCTAACACTGATGATCCACCTACAAATGTGAACTGACGTTCAAAAATAAAACATTTGAAAACGGACCATATTCCACATTTCTGAAGCATGACGTAATGGGGGGGTGTTATCTCTTTTGTCAAAAATCAGCTGTTTTTGCTTGAACATTAAATGCCTCCAAATAGTATTTAATTCACTTCCCGAGCCCCTGGAAGCATGAAAATCACTTTAAACATGCTAATTTTAGCTCTAACACTGATGATCCACCTACAAATGTGAACTGACGTTCAAAAATAAAACATTTGAAAACGGACCATTTTCCACATTTCTGAGGCATGACGTAATGGGGTGGTGTTATCTCTTTTGTTGAAAATCAGCCGTTTTTGCTCGAACATTAAATGCCTCCAAATGGTATTTAATTAACTTCCCGGGGTGAAGAAACCCTTTTTGAGAACTCAGAGTGAGTAAATTGGCCATTTTCATGCTCTTTTAACCATTCCATTAATCTTGTGTTTAGGGCCCCTGGAAGCATGAAAATCACTTTAAACATGCTAATTTTAGCTCTAACACTGATGATCCACCTACAAATGTGAACTGACGTTCAAAAATAAAACATTTGAAAACGGACCATTTTCCACATTTCTGAAGCATGACATAATGGGGGGTCTTATCTCTTTTGTCAAAAATCAGCTGTTTTTGCTTGAACATTAAATGCCTCCAAATAGTATTTAATTCACTTCCCGAGCCCCTGGAAGCATGAAAATCACTTTAAACATGCTAATTTTAGCTCTAACACTGATGATCCACCTACAAATGTGAACAGACGTTCAAAAATAAAACATTTGAAAACGGACCATTTTCCACATTTCTGAAGCATGACGTAATGGGGGGGGTGTTATCTCTTTTGTCAAAAATCAGCTGTTTTTGCTTGAACATTAAATGCCTCCAAATAGTATTTAATTCACTTCCCGAGCCCCTGGAAGCATGAAAATCACTTTAAACATGCTAATTTTAGCTCTAACACTGATGATCCACCTACAAATGTGAACTGACATTCAAAAATAAAACATTTGAAAACGGACCATTTTCCACATTTCTGAAGCATGACGTAATGGGGGGGTGTTATCTCTTTGTCGAAAATCAGCCGTTTTTGCTCGAACATTAAATGCCTCCAAATGGTATTTAATTAACTTCCCGGGGTGAAGAAACCCTTTTTGAGAACTCAGAGTGAGTAAATTGGCCATTTTCATGCACTTTTAACCATTCCATAAATCTTGTGTTTAGGGCCCCTGGAAGCATGAAAATCACTTTAAACATGCTAATTTTAGCTCTAACACTGATGATCCACCTACAAATGTGAACTGACGTTCAAAAATAAAACATTTGAAAACGGACCATTTTCCACATTTCTGAAGCATGACGTAATGGGGGGGTGTTATCTCTTTTGTCAAAAATCAGCTGTTTTTGCTTGAACATTAAATGCCTCCAAATAGTATTTAATTTACTTCCCGAGCCCCTGGAAGCATGAAAATCACTTTAAACATGCTAATTTTAGCTCTAACACTGATGATCCACCTACAAATGTGAACTGACGTTCAAAAATAAAACATTTGAAAACGGACCATTTTCCACATTTCTGAAGCATGACGTAATGGGGGGGTGTTATCTCTTTTGTTGAAAATCAGCCGTTTTTGCTCGAACATTAAATGCCTCCAAATGGTATTTAATTAACTTCCCGGGGTGAAGAAACCCTTTTTGAGAACTCAGAGTGAGTAAATTGGCCATTTTCATGCACTTTTAACCATTCCATTAATCTTGTGTTTAGGGCCCCTGGAAGCATGAAAATCACTTTAAACATGCTAATTTTAGCTCTAACACTGATGATCCACCTACAAATGTGAACTGACGTTCAAAAATAAAACATTTGAAAACGGACCATTTTCCACATTTCTGAAGCATGACATAATGGGGGGTCTTATCTCTTTTGTCAAAAATCAGCTGTTTTTGCTTGAACATTAAATGCCTCCAAATAGTATTTAATTCACTTCCCGAGCCCCTGGAAGCATGAAAATCACTTTAAACATGCTAATTTTAGCTCTAACACTGATGATCCACCTACAAATGTGAACTGACATTCAAAAATAAAACATTTGAAAACGGACCATTTCCCACATTTCTGAAGCATGACGTAATGGGGGGGTGTTATCTCTTTGTCGAAAATCAGCCGTTTTTGCTCGAACATTAAATGCCTCCAAATGGTATTTAATTAACTTCCCGGGGTGAAGAAACCCTTTTTGAGAACTCAGAGTGAGTAAATTGGCCATTTTCATGCACTTTTAACCATTCCATAAATCTTGTGTTTAGGGCCCCTGGAAGCATGAAAATCACTTTAAACATGCTAATTTTAGCTCTAACACTGATGATCCACCTACAAATGTGAACTGACGTTCAAAAATAAAACATTTGAAAACGGACCATTTTCCACATTTCTGAAGCATGACGTAATGGGGGGGGTGTTATCTCTTTTGTCAAAAATCAGCTTTTTTTGCTTGAACATTAAATGCCTCCAAATAGTATTTAATTCACTTTCCGAGCCCCTGGAAGCATGAAAATCACTTTAAACATGCTAATTTTAGCTCTAACACTGATGATCCACCTACAAATGTGAACAGACGTTCAAAAATAAAACATTTGAAAACGGACCATTTTCCACATTTCTGAAGCATGACGTAATGGGCGGTGTTATCTCTTTTGTCGAAAATCAGCCGTTTTTGCTCGAACATTAAATGCCTCCAAATGGTATTTAATTAACTTCCCGGGGTGAAGAAACCCTTTTTGAGAACTCAGAGTGAGTAAATTGGCCATTTTCATGCACTTTTAACCATTCCATAAATCTTGTGTTTAGGGCCCTTGGAAGCATGAAAATCACTCTAAATATGATAATTTTAGCTCTAACACTGATGATCCACCTACAAATGTGAACTGACGTTCAAAAATAAAACATTTGAAAACGGACCATTTTCCACATTTCTGAAGCAAGACGTAATGGGGGGGGGGGTGTTATCTCTTTTGTCAAAAATCAGCTGCTTTTGCTTGAACATTAAATGCCTCCAAATAGTATTTAATTCACTTCCCGAGACCCTGGAAGCATGAAAATCACTTTAAACATGCTAATTTTAGCTCTAACACTGATGATCCACCTACAAATGTGAACTGACGTTCAAAAATAAAACATTTGAAAACGGACCATTTTCCACATTTCAGAAGCATGACGTAATGGGGGGTGTTATCTCTTTTGTCAAAAATCAGCTGTTTTTGATTGAACATTAAATGCCTCCAAATAGTATTTAATTCACTTCCCGAGCCCCTGGAATCATGAAAATCACTTTAAACATGCTAATTTTAGCTCTAACACTGATGATCCACCTACAAATGTGAACTGTCGTTCAAAAATAAAACATTTGAAAACGGACCATTTTCCACATTTCTGAAGCATGACGTAATGGGGGGGTGTTATCTCTTTGTCGAAAATCAGCCGTTTTTACTCGAACATTAAATGCCTCCAAATGGTATTTAATTAACTTCCTGGGGTGAAGAAACCCTTTTTGAGAACTCAGAGTGAGTAAATTGGCCATTTTCATGCACTTTTAACCATTCCATAAATCTTGTGTTTAGGGCCCCTGGAAGCATGAAAATCACTTTAAACATGCTAATTTTAGCTCTAACACTGATGATCCACCTACAAATGTGAACTGACGTTCAAAAATAAAACATTTGAAAACGGACTATTTTCCACATTTCTGAAGCATGACGTAATGGGGGGGTGTTATCTCTTTTGTCAAAAATCAGCTGTTTTTGCTTGAACATTAAATGCCTCCAAATAGTATTCAATTCACTTCCCGAGCCCCTGGAAGCATGAAAATCACTTTAAACATGCTAATTTTAGCTCTAACACTGATGATCCACCTACAAATGTGAACTGGCGTTCAAAAATAAAACATTTGATAACGGACCATTTTCCACATTTCTGAAGCATGACGTAATGGGGGGGTGTTATCTCTTTTGTCGAAAATCAGCCGTTTTTGCTCGAACATTAAATGCCTCCAAATGGTATTTAATTAACTTCCCGGGGTGAAGAAACCCTTTTTGAAAACTCAGAGTGAGTAAATTGGCCATTTTCATGCACTTTTAACCATTCCATAAATCTTGTGTTTAGGGCCCCTGGAAGCATGAAAATCACTTTAAACATGCTAATTTTAGCTCTAACACTGATGATCCACCTACAAATGTGAACTGACGTTCAAAAATAAAACATTTGAAAACGGACCATTTTCCACATTTCTGAAGCATGACGTAATGGGGGGGTGTTATCTCTTTTGTCAAAAATCAGCTGTTTTTGCTTGAACATTAAATGCCTCCAAATAGTATTTAATTTACTTCCCGAGCCCCTGGAAGCATGAAAATCACTTTAAACATGCTAATTTTAGCTCTAACACTGATGATCCACCTACAAATGTGAACTGACGTTCAAAAATAAAACATTTGAAAACGGACCATTTTCCACTTTCTGAAGCATGACGTAATGGGGGGGTGTTATCTCTTTTGTCAAAAATCAGCTGTTTTTGCTTGAACATTAAATGCCTCCAAATAGTATTTAATTCACTTCCCGAGCCCCTGGAAGCATGAAAATCACTTTAAACATGCTAATTTTAGCTCTAACACTGATGATCCACCTACAAATGTGAACTGACATTCAAAAATAAAACATTTGAAAACGGACCATTTTCCACATTTCTGAAGCATGACGTAATGGGGGGGTGTTATCTCTTTGTCGAAAATCAGCCGTTTTTGCTCGAACATTAAATGCCTCCAAATGGTATTTAATTAACTTCCCGGGGTGAAGAAACCCTTTTTGAGAACTCAGAGTGAGTAAATTGGCCATTTTCATGCACTTTTAACCATTCCATAAATCTTGTGTTTAGGGCCCCTGGAAGCATGAAAATCACTTTAAACATGCTAATTTTAGCTCTAACACTGATGATCCACCTACAAATGTGAACTGACGTTCAAAAATAAAACATTTGAAAACGGACCATTTTCCACATTTCTGAAGCATGACGTAATGGGGGGGTGTTATCTCTTTTGTCAAAAATCAGCTGTTTTTGCTTGAACATTAAATGCCTCCAAATAGTATTTAATTTACTTCCCGAGCCCCTGGAAGCATGAAAATCACTTTAAACATGCTAATTTTAGCTCTAACACTGATGATCCACCTACAAATGTGAACTGACGTTCAAAAATAAAACATTTGAAAACGGACCATTTTCCACATTTCTGAAGCATGACGTAATGGGGGGGTGTTATCTCTTTTGTTGAAAATCAGCCGTTTTTGCTCGAACATTAAATGCCTCCAAATGGTATTTAATTAACTTCCCGGGGTGAAGAAACCCTTTTTGAGAACTCAGAGTGAGTAAATTGGCCATTTTCATGCACTTTTAACCATTCCATTAATCTTGTGTTTAGGGCCCCTGGAAGCATGAAAATCACTTTAAACATGCTAATTTTAGCTCTAACACTGATGATCCACCTACAAATGTGAACTGACGTTCAAAAATAAAACATTTGAAAACGGACCATTTTCCACATTTCTGAAGCATGACATAATGGGGGGTCTTATCTCTTTTGTCAAAAATCAGCTGTTTTTGCTTGAACATTAAATGCCTCCAAATAGTATTTAATTCACTTCCCGAGCCCCTGGAAGCATGAAAATCACTTTAAACATGCTAATTTTAGCTCTAACACTGATGATCCACCTACAAATGTGAACTGACATTCAAAAATAAAACATTTGAAAACGGACCATTTTCCACATTTCTGAAGCATGACGTAATGGGGGGTGTTATCTCTTTGTCGAAAATCAGCCGTTTTTGCTCGAACATTAAATGCCTCCAAATGGTATTTAATTAACTTCCCGGGGTGAAGAAACCCTTTTTGAAAACTCAGAGTGAGTAAATTGGCCATTTTCATGCACTTTTAACCATTCCATAAATCTTGTGTTTAGGGCCCCTGGAAGCATGAAAATCACTTTAAACATGCTAATTTTAGCTTTAACACTGATGATCCACCTACAAATGTGAACTGACGTTCAAAAATAAAACATTTGAAAACTGACCATTTTCCACATTTCTGAAGCATGACGTAATGGGGGGGTGTTATCTCTTTTGCCAAAAATCAGCTGTTTTTGCTTGAACATTAAATGCCTCCAAATAGTATTTAATTCACTTCCCGAGCCCCTGGAAGCATGAAAATCACTTTAAACATGCTAATTTTAGCTCTAACACTGATGATCCACCTACAAATGTGAACAGAGGTTCAAAAATAAAACATTTGAAAACGGACCATTTTCCACATTTCTGAAGCATGACGTAATGGGGGGTGTTATCTCTTTTGTCGAAAATCAGCCGTTTTTGCTCGAACATTAAATGCCTCCAAATGGTATTTAATTAACTTCCCGGGGTGAAGAAACCCTTTTTGAGAACTCAGAGTGAGTAAATTGGCCATTTTCATGCACTTTTAACCATTCCATAAATCTTGTGTTTAGGGCCCTTGGAAGCATGAAAATCACTTTAAACATGATAATTTTAACTCTAACACTGATGATCCACCTACAAATGTGAACTGACGTTCAAAAATAAAACATTTGAAAACGGACCATATTCCACATTTCTGAAGCATGACGTAATGGGGGGGTGTTATCTCTTTTGTCAAAAATCAGCTGTTTTTGCTTGAACATTAAATGCCTCCAAATAGTATTTAATTCACTTCCCGAGCCCCTGGAAGCATGAAAATCACTTTAAACATGCTAATTTTAGCTCTAACACTGATGATCCACCTACAAATGTGAACTGACGTTCAAAAATAAAACATTTGAAAACGGACCATTTTCCACATTTCTGAGGCATGACGTAATGGGGTGGTGTTATCTCTTTTGTTGAAAATCAGCCGTTTTTGCTCGAACATTAAATGCCTCCAAATGGTATTTAATTAACTTCCCGGGGTGAAGAAACCCTTTTTGAGAACTCAGAGTGAGTAAATTGGCCATTTTCATGCTCTTTTAACCATTCCATTAATCTTGTGTTTAGGGCCCCTGGAAGCATGAAAATCACTTTAAACATGCTAATTTTAGCTCTAACACTGATGATCCACCTACAAATGTGAACTGACGTTCAAAAATAAAACATTTGAAAACGGACCATTTTCCACATTTCTGAAGCATGACATAATGGGGGGTCTTATCTCTTTTGTCAAAAATCAGCTGTTTTTGCTTGAACATTAAATGCCTCCAAATAGTATTTAATTCACTTCCCGAGCCCCTGGAAGCATGAAAATCACTTTAAACATGCTAATTTTAGCTCTAACACTGATGATCCACCTACAAATGTGAACAGACGTTCAAAAATAAAACATTTGAAAACGGACCATTTTCCACATTTCTGAAGCATGACGTAATGGGGGGGGTGTTATCTCTTTTGTCAAAAATCAGCTGTTTTTGCTTGAACATTAAATGCCTCCAAATAGTATTTAATTCACTTCCCGAGCCCCTGGAAGCATGAAAATCACTTTAAACATGCTAATTTTAGCTCTAACACTGATGATCCACCTACAAATGTGAACTGACATTCAAAAATAAAACATTTGAAAACGGACCATTTTCCACATTTCTGAAGCATGACGTAATGGGGGGGTGTTATCTCTTTGTCGAAAATCAGCCGTTTTTGCTCGAACATTAAATGCCTCCAAATGGTATTTAATTAACTTCCCGGGGTGAAGAAACCCTTTTTGAGAACTCAGAGTGAGTAAATTGGCCATTTTCATGCACTTTTAACCATTCCATAAATCTTGTGTTTAGGGCCCCTGGAAGCATGAAAATCACTTTAAACATGCTAATTTTAGCTCTAACACTGATGATCCACCTACAAATGTGAACTGACGTTCAAAAATAAAACATTTGAAAACGGACCATTTTCCACATTTCTGAAGCATGACGTAATGGGGGGGTGTTATCTCTTTTGTCAAAAATCAGCTGTTTTTGCTTGAACATTAAATGCCTCCAAATAGTATTTAATTTACTTCCCGAGCCCCTGGAAGCATGAAAATCACTTTAAACATGCTAATTTTAGCTCTAACACTGATGATCCACCTACAAATGTGAACTGACGTTCAAAAATAAAACATTTGAAAACGGACCATTTTCCACATTTCTGAAGCATGACGTAATGGGGGGGTGTTATCTCTTTTGTTGAAAATCTGCCGTTTTTGCTCGAACATTAAATGCCTCCAAATGGTATTTAATTAACTTCCCGGGGTGAAGAAACCCTTTTTGAGAACTCAGAGTGAGTAAATTGGCCATTTTCATGCACTTTTAACCATTCCATTAATCTTGTGTTTAGGGCCCCTGGAAGCATGAAAATCACTTTAAACATGCTAATTTTAGCTCTAACACTGATGATCCACCTACAAATGTGAACTGACGTTCAAAAATAAAACATTTGAAAACGGACCATTTTCCACATTTCTGAAGCATGACATAATGGGGGGTCTTATCTCTTTTGTCAAAAATCAGCTGTTTTTGCTTGAACATTAAATGCCTCCAAATAGTATTTAATTCACTTCCCGAGCCCCTGGAAGCATGAAAATCACTTTAAACATGCTAATTTTAGCTCTAACACTGATGATCCACCTACAAATGTGAACTGACATTCAAAAATAAAACATTTGAAAACGGACCATTTTCCACATTTCTGAAGCATGACGTAATGGGGGGGTGTTATCTCTTTGTCGAAAATCAGCCGTTTTTGCTCGAACATTAAATGCCTCCAAATGGTATTTAATTAACTTCCCGGGGTGAAGAAACCCTTTTTGAGAACTCAGAGTGAGTAAATTGGCCATTTTCATGCACTTTTAACCATTCCATAAATCTTGTGTTTAGGGCCCCTGGAAGCATGAAAATCACTTTAAACATGCTAATTTTAGCTCTAACACTGATGATCCACCTACAAATGTGAACTGACGTTCAAAAATAAAACATTTGAAAACGGACCATTTTCCACATTTCTGAAGCATGACGTAATGGGGGGGTGTTATCTCTTTTGTCAAAAATCAGCTTTTTTTGCTTGAACATTAAATGCCTCCAAATAGTATTTAATTCACTTTCCGAGCCCCTGGAAGCATGAAAATCACTTTAAACATGCTAATTTTAGCTCTAACACTGATGATCCACCTACAAATGTGAACAGACGTTCAAAAATAAAACATTTGAAAACGGACCATTTTCCACATTTCTGAAGCATGACGTAATGGGCGGTGTTATCTCTTTTGTCGAAAATCAGCCGTTTTTGCTCGAACATTAAATGCCTCCAAATGGTATTTAATTAACTTCCCGGGGTGAAGAAACCCTTTTTGAGAACTCAGAGTGAGTAAATTGGCCATTTTCATGCACTTTTAACCATTCCATAAATCTTGTGTTTAGGGCCCTTGGAAGCATGAAAATCACTCTAAATATGATAATTTTAGCTCTAACACTGATGATCCACCTACAAATGTGAACTGACGTTCAAAAATAAAACATTTGAAAACGGACCATTTTCCACATTTCTGAAGCAAGACATAATGGGGGGGGGTGTTATCTCTTTTGTCAAAAATCAGCTGCTTTTGCTTGAACATTAAATGCCTCCAAATAGTATTTAATTCACTTCCCGAGACCCTGGAAGCATGAAAATCACTTTAAACATGCTAATTTTAGCTCTAACACTGATGATCCACCTACAAATGTGAACTGACGTTCAAAAATAAAACATTTGAAAACGGACCATTTTCCACATTTCAGAAGCATGACGTAATTGGGGGTGTTATCTCTTTTGTCAAAAATCAGCTGTTTTTGATTGAACATTAAATGCCTCCAAATAGTATTTAATTCACTTCCCGAGCCCCTGGAATCATGAAAATCACTTTAAACATGCTAATTTTAGCTCTAACACTGATGATCCACCTACAAATGTGAACTGTCGTTCAAAAATAAAACATTTGAAAACGGACCATTTTCCACATTTCTGAAGCATGACGTAATGGGGGGGTGTTATCTCTTTGTCGAAAATCAGCCGTTTTTACTCGAACATTAAATGCCTCCAAATGGTATTTAATTAACTTCCTGGGGTGAAGAAACCCTTTTTGAGAACTCAGAGTGAGTAAATTGGCCATTTTCATGCACTTTTAACCATTCCATAAATCTTGTGTTTAGGGCCCCTGGAAGCATGAAAATCACTTTAAACATGCTAATTTTAGCTCTAACACTGATGATCCACCTACAAATGTGAACTGACGTTCAAAAATAAAACATTTGAAAACGGACTATTTTCCACATTTCTGAAGCATGACGTAATGGGGGGGTGTTATCTCTTTTGTCAAAAATCAGCTGTTTTTGCTTGAACATTAAATGCCTCCAAATAGTATTCAATTCACTTCCCGAGCCCCTGGAAGCATGAAAATCACTTTAAACATGCTAATTTTAGCTCTAACACTGATGATCCACCTACAAATGTGAACTGGCGTTCAAAAATAAAACATTTGATAACGGACCATTTTCCACATTTCTGAAGCATGACGTAATGGGGGGGTGTTATCTCTTTTGTCGAAAATCAGCCGTTTTTGCTCGAACATTAAATGCCTCCAAATGGTATTTAATTAACTTCCCGGGGTGAAGAAACCCTTTTTGAAAACTCAGAGTGAGTAAATTGGCCATTTTCATGCACTTTTAACCATTCCATAAATCTTGTGTTTAGGGCCCCTGGAAGCATGAAAATCACTTTAAACATGCTAATTTTAGCTTTAACACTGATGATCCACCTACAAATGTGAACTGACGTTCAAAAATAAAACATTTGAAAACGGACCATTTTCCACATTTCTGAAGCATGACGTAATGGGGGGGTGTTATCTCTTTTGTCAAAAATCAGCTGTTTTTGCTTGAACATTAAATGCCTCCAAATAGTATTTAATTCACTTCCCGAGCCCCTGGAAGCATGAAAATCACTTTAAACATGCTAATTTTAGCTCTAACACTGATGATCCACCTACAAATGTGAACAGACGTTCAAAAATAAAACATTTGAAAACGGACCATTTTCCACATTTCTGAAGCATGACGTAATGGGGGGTGTTATCTCTTTTGTCGAAAATCAGCCGTTTTTGCTCGAACATTAAATGCCTCCAAATGGTATTTAATTAACTTCCCGGGGTGAAGAAACCCTTTTTGAGAACTCAGAGTGAGTAAATTGGCCATTTTCATGCACTTTTAACCATTCCATAAATCTTGTGTTTAGGGCCCTTGGAAGCATGAAAATCACTTTAAACATGATAATTTTAACTCTAACACTGATGATCCACCTACAAATGTGAACTGACGTTCAAAAATAAAACATTTGAAAACGGACCATATTCCACATTTCTGAAGCATGACGTAATGGGGGGGTGTTATCTCTTTTGTCAAAAATCAGCTGTTTTTGCTTGAACATTAAATGCCTCCAAATAGTATTTAATTCACTTCCCGAGCCCCTGGAAGCATGAAAATCACTTTAAACATGCTAATTTTAGCTCTAACACTGATGATCCACCTACAAATGTGAACTGACGTTCAAAAATAAAACATTTGAAAACGGACCATTTTCCACATTTCTGAGGCATGACGTAATGGGGTGGTGTTATCTCTTTTGTTGAAAATCAGCCGTTTTTGCTCGAACATTAAATGCCTCCAAATGGTATTTAATTAACTTCCCGGGGTGAAGAAACCCTTTTTGAGAACTCAGAGTGAGTAAATTGGCCATTTTCATGCACTTTTAACCATTCCATTAATCTTGTGTTTAGGGCCCCTGGAAGCATGAAAATCACTTTAAACATGCTAATTTTAGCTCTAACACTGATGATCCACCTACAAATGTGAACTGACGTTCAAAAATAAAACATTTGAAAACGGACCATTTTCCACATTTCTGAAGCATGACATAATGGGGGGTCTTATCTCTTTTGTCAAAAATCAGCTGTTTTTGCTTGAACATTAAATGCCTCCAAATAGTATTTAATTCACTTCCCGAGCCCCTGGAAGCATGAAAATCACTTTAAACATGCTAATTTTAGCTCTAACACTGATGATCCACCTACAAATGTGAACAGACGTTCAAAAATAAAACATTTGAAAACGGACCATTTTCCACATTTCTGAAGCATGACGTAATGGGGGGGGTGTTATCTCTTTTGTCAAAAATCAGCTGTTTTTGCTTGAACATTAAATGCCTCCAAATAGTATATAATTCACTTCCCGAGCCCCTGGAAGCATGAAAATCACTTTAAACATGCTAATTTTAGCTCTAACACTGATGATCCACCTACAAATGTGAACTGACATTCAAAAATAAAACATTTGAAAACGGACCATTTTCCACATTTCTGAAGCATGACGTAATGGGGGGGTGTTATCTCTTTGTCGAAAATCAGCCGTTTTTGCTCGAACATTAAATGCCTCCAAATGGTATTTAATTAACTTCCCGGGGTGAAGAAACCCTTTTTGAGAACTCAGAGTGAGTAAATTGGCCATTTTCATGCACTTTTAACCATTCCATAAATCTTGTGTTTAGGGCCCCTGGAAGCATGAAAATCACTTTAAACATGCTAATTTTAGCTCTAACACTGATGATCCACCTACAAATGTGAACTGACGTTCAAAAATAAAACATTTGAAAACGGACCATTTTCCACATTTCTGAAGCATGACGTAATGGGGGGGTGTTATCTCTTTTGTCAAAAATCAGCTGTTTTTGCTTGAACATTAAATGCCTCCAAATAGTATTTAATTTACTTCCCGAGCCCCTGGAAGCATGAAAATCACTTTAAACATGATAATTTTAACTCTAACACTGATGATCCACCTACAAATGTGAACTGACGTTCAAAAATAAAACATTTGAAAACGGACCATATTCCACATTTCTGAAGCATGACGTAATGGGGGGGTGTTATCTCTTTTGTCAAAAATCAGCTGTTTTTGCTTGAACATTAAATGCCTCCAAATAGTATTTAATTCACTTCCCGAGCCCCTGGAAGCATGAAAATCACTTTAAACATGCTAATTTTAGCTCTAACACTGATGATCCACCTACAAATGTGAACTGACGTTCAAAAATAAAACATTTGAAAGCGGACCATTTTCCACATTTCTGAGGCATGACGTAATGGGGTGGTGTTATCTCTTTTGTTGAAAATCAGCCGTTTTTGCTCGAACATTAAATGCCTCCAAATGGTATTTAATTAACTTCCCGGGGTGAAGAAACCCTTTTTGAGAACTCAGAGTGAGTAAATTGGCCATTTTCATGCACTTTTAACCATTCCATTAATCTTGTGTTTAGGGCCCCTGGAAGCATGAAAATCACTTTAAACATGCTAATTTTAGCTCTAACACTGATGATCCACCTACAAATGTGAACTGACGTTCAAAAATAAAACATTTGAAAACGGACCATATTCCACATTTCTGAAGCATGACATAATGGGGGGTCTTATCTCTTTTGTCAAAAATCAGCTGTTTTTGCTTGAACATTAAATGCCTCCAAATAGTATTTAATTCACTTCCCGAGCCCCTGGAAGCATGAAAATCACTTTAAACATGCTAATTTTAGCTCTAACACTGATGATCCACCTACAAATGTGAACAGACGTTCAAAAATAAAACATTTGAAAACGGACCATTTTCCACATTTCTGAAGCATGACGTAATGGGGGGGTGTTATCTCTTTTGTCAAAAATCAGCTGTTTTTGCTTGAACATTAAATGCCTCCAAATAGTATTTAATTCACTTCCCGAGCCCCTGGAAGCATGAAAATCACTTTAAACATGCTAATTTTAGCTCTAACACTGATGATCCACCTACAAATGTGAACTGACATTCAAAAATAAAACATTTGAAAACGGACCATTTTCCACATTTCTGAAGCATGACGTAATGGGGGGGTGTTATCTCTTTTGTCAAAAATCAGCTGTTTCTGCTTGAACATTAAATGCCTCCAAATAGTATTTAATTCACTTCCCGAGCCCCTGGAAGCATGAAAATCACTTTAAACATGCTAATTTTAGCTCTAACACTGATGATCCACCTACAAATGTGAACTGACATTCAAAAATAAAACATTTGAAAACGGACCATTTTCCACATTTCTGAAGCATGACGTAATGGGGGGGTGTTATCTCTTTGTCGAAAATCAGCCGTTTTTGCTCGAACATTAAATGCCTCCAAATGGTATTTAATTAACTTCCCGGGGTGAAGAAACCCTTTTTGAGAACTCAGAGTGAGTGTGAGTAAATTGGCCATTTTCATGCACTTTTAACCATTCCATAAATCTTGTGTTTAGGGCCCCTGGAAGCATGAAAATCACTTTAAACATGCTAATTTTAGCTCTAACACTGATGATCCACCTACAAATGTGAACTGATGTTCAAAAATAAAACATTTGAAAACGGACCATTTTCCACATTTCTGAAGCATGACGTAATGGGGGGGTGTTATCTCTTTTGTCAAAAATCAGCTGTTTTTGCTTGAACATTAAATGCCTCCAAATAGTATTTAATTTACTTCCCGAGCCCCTGGAAGCATGAAAATCACTTTAAACATGCTAATTTTAGCTCTAACACTGATGATCCACCTACAAATGTGAACTGACGTTCAAAAATAAAACATTTGAAAACGGACCATTTTCCACATTTCTGAAGCATGACGTAATGGGGGGGTGTTATCTCTTTTGTTGAAAATCAGCCGTTTTTGCTCGAACATTAAATGCCTCCAAATGGTATTTAATTAACTTCCCGGGGTGAAGAAACCCTTTTTGAGAACTCAGAGTGAGTAAATTGGCCATTTTCATGCACTTTTAACCATTCCATTAATCTTGTGTTTAGGGCCCCTGGAAGCATGAAAATCACTTTAAACATGCTAATTTTAGCTCTAACACTGATGATCCACCTACAAATGTGAACTGACGTTCAAAAATAAAACATTTGAAAACGGACCATTTTCCACATTTCTGAAGCATGACATAATGGGGGGTCTTATCTCTTTTGTCAAAAATCAGCTGTTTTTGCTTGAACATTAAATGCCTCCAAATAGTATTTAATTCACTTCCCGAGCCCCTGGAAGCATGAAAATCACTTTAAACATGCTAATTTTAGCTCTAACACTGATGATCCACCTACAAATGTGAACTGACGTTCAAAAATAAAACATTTGAAAACGGACCATTTTCCACATTTCTGAAGCATGACGTAATGGGGGGGTGTTATCTCTTTGTCGAAAATCAGCCGTTTTTGCTCGAACATTAAATGCCTCCAAATGGTATTTAATTAACTTCCCGGGGTGAAGAAACCCTTTTTGAGAACTCAGAGTGAGTAAATTGGCCATTTTCATGCACTTTTAACCATTCCATAAATCTTGTGTTTAGGGCCCCTGGAAGCATGAAAATCACTTTAAACATGCTAATTTTAGCTCTAACACTGATGATCCACCTACAAATGTGAACTGACGTTCAAAAATAAAACATTTGAAAACGGACCATTTTCCACATTTCTGAAGCATGACGTAATGGGGGGGTGTTATCTCTTTTGTCAAAAATCAGCTGTTTTTGCTTGAACATTAAATGCCTCCAAATAGTATTTAATTTACTTCCCGAGCCCCTGGAAGCATGAAAATCACTTTAAACATGCTAATTTTAGCTCTAACACTGATGATCCACCTACAAATGTGAACTGACGTTCAAAAATAAAACATTTGAAAACGGACCATTTTCCACATTTCTGAAGCATGACGTAATGGGGGGGTGTTATCTCTTTTGTCAAAAATCAGCTGTTTTTGCTTGAACATTAAATGCCTCCAAATAGTATTTAATTCACTTCCCGAGCCCCTGGAAGCATGAAAATCACTTTAAACATGCTAATTTTAGCTCTAACACTGATGATCCACCTACAAATGTGAACTGACATTCAAAAATAAAACATTTGAAAACGGACCATTTTCCACATTTCTGAAGCATGACGTAATGGGGGGGTGTTATCTCTTTGTCGAAAATCAGCCGTTTTTGCTCGAACATTAAATGCCTCCAAATGGTATTTAATTAACTTCCCGGGGTGAAGAAACCCTTTTTGAGAACTCAGAGTGAGTAAATTGGCCATTTTCATGCACTTTTAACCATTCCATAAATCTTGTGTTTAGGGCCCCTGGAAGCATGAAAATCACTTTAAACATGCTAATTTTAGCTCTAACACTGATGATCCACCTACAAATGTGAACTGACGTTCAAAAATAAAACATTTGAAAACGGACCATTTTCCACATTTCTGAAGCATGACGTAATGGGGGGGTGTTATCTCTTTTGTCAAAAATCAGCTGTTTTTGCTTGAACATTAAATGCCTCCAAATAGTATTTAATTTACTTCCCGAGCCCCTGGAAGCATGAAAATCACTTTAAACATGCTAATTTTAGCTCTAACACTGATGATCCACCTACAAATGTGAACTGACGTTCAAAAATAAAACATTTGAAAACTGACCATTTTCCACATTTCTGAAGCATGACGTAATGGGGGGGTGTTATCTCTTTTGTTGAAAATCAGCCGTTTTTTCTCGAACATTAAATGCCTCCAAATGGTATTTAATTAACTTCCCGGGGTGAAGAAACCCTTTTTGAGAACTCAGAGTGAGTAAATTGGCCATTTTCATGCACTTTTAACCATTCCATAAATCTTGTGTTTAGGGCCCCTGGAAGCATGAAAATCACTTTAAACATGCTAATTTTAGCTTTAACACTGATGATCCACCTACAAATGTGAACTGATGTTCAAAAATAAAACATTTGAAAACGGACCATTTTCCACATTTCTGAAGCATGACGTAATGGGGGGGTGTTATCTCTTTTGTCAAAAATCAGCTGTTTTTGCTTGAACATTAAATGCCTCCAAATAGTATTTAATTCACTTCCCGAGCCCCTGGAAGCATGAAAATCACTTTAAACATGCTAATTTTAGCTCTAACACTGATGATCCACCTACAAATGTGAACAGAGGTTCAAAAATAAAACATTTGAAAACGGACCATTTTCCACATTTCTGAAGCATGACGTAATGGGGGGTGTTATCTCTTTTGTCGAAAATCAGCCGTTTTTGCTCGAACATTAAATGCCTCCAAATGGTATTTAATTAACTTCCCGGGGTGAAGAAACCCTTTTTGAGAACTCAGAGTGAGTAAATTGGCCATTTTCATGCACTTTTAACCATTCCATAAATCTTGTGTTTAGGGCCCTTGGAAGCATGAAAATCACTTTAAACATGATAATTTTAACTCTAACACTGATGATCCACCTACAAATGTGAACTGACGTTCAAAAATAAAACATTTGAAAACGGACCATATTCCACATTTCTGAAGCATGACGTAATGGGGGGGTGTTATCTCTTTTGTCAAAAATCAGCTGTTTTTGCTTGAACATTAAATGCCTCCAAATAGTATTTAATTCACTTCCCGAGCCCCTGGAAGCATGAAAATCACTTTAAACATGCTAATTTTAGCTCTAACACTGATGATCCACCTACAAATGTGAACTGACGTTCAAAAATAAAACATTTGAAAACGGACCATTTTCCACATTTCTGAGGCATGACGTAATGGGGTGGTGTTATCTCTTTTGTTGAAAATCAGCCGTTTTTGCTCGAACATTAAATGCCTCCAAATGGTATTTAATTAACTTCCCGGGGTGAAGAAACCCTTTTTGAGAACTCAGAGTGAGTAAATTGGCCATTTTCATGCTCTTTTAACCATTCCATTAATCTTGTGTTTAGGGCCCCTGGAAGCATGAAAATCACTTTAAACATGCTAATTTTAGCTCTAACACTGATGATCCACCTACAAATGTGAACTGACGTTCAAAAATAAAACATTTGAAAACGGACCATTTTCCACATTTCTGAAGCATGACATAATGGGGGGTCTTATCTCTTTTGTCAAAAATCAGCTGTTTTTGCTTGAACATTAAATGCCTCCAAATAGTATTTAATTCACTTCCCGAGACCCTGGAAGCATGAAAATCACTTTAAACATGCTAATTTTAGCTCTAACACTGATGATCCACCTACAAATGTGAACTGACGTTCAAAAATAAAACATTTGAAAACGGACCATTTTCCACATTTCAGAAGCATGACGTAATGGGGGGTGTTATCTCTTTTGTCAAAAATCAGCTGTTTTTGATTGAACATTAAATGCCTCCAAATAGTATTTAATTCACTTCCCGAGCCCCTGGAATCATGAAAATCACTTTAAACATGCTAATTTTAGCTCTAACACTGATGATCCACCTACAAATGTGAACTGTCGTTCAAAAATAAAACATTTGAAAACGGACCATTTTCCACATTTCTGAAGCATGACGTAATGGGGGGGTGTTATCTCTTTTGTCGAAAATCAGCCGTTTTTGCTCGAACATTAAATGCCTCCAAATGGTATTTAATTAACTTCCCGGGGTGAAGAAACCCTTTTTGAAAACTCAGAGTGAGTAAATTGGCCATTTTCATGCACATTTAACCATTCCATAAATCTTGTGTTTAGGGCCCCTGGAAGCATGAAAATCACTTTAAACATGCTAATTTTAGCTTTAACACTGATGATCCACCTACAAATGTGAACTGACGTTCAAAAATAAAACATTTGAAAACGGACCATTTTCCACATTTCTGAAGCATGACGTAATGGGGGGGTGTTATCTCTTTTGTCAAAAATCAGCTGTTTTTGCTTGAACATTAAATGCCTCCAAATAGTATTTAATTCACTTCCCGAGCCCCTGGAAGCATGAAAATCACTTTAAACATGCTAATTTTAGCTCTAACACTGATGATCCACCTACAAATGTGAACAGACGTTCAAAAATAAAACATTTGAAAACGGACCATTTTCCACATTTCTGAAGCATGACGTAATGGGGGGTGTTATCTCTTTTGTCGAAAATCAGCCGTTTTTGCTCGAACATTAAATGCCTCCAAATGGTATTTAATTAACTTCCCGGGGTGAAGAAACCCTTTTTGAGAACTCAGAGTGAGTAAATTGGCCATTTTCATGCACTTTTAACCATTCCATAAATCTTGTGTTTAGGGCCCTTGGAAGCATGAAAATCACTTTAAACATGATAATTTTAACTCTAACACTGATGATCCACCTACAAATGTGAACTGACGTTCAAAAATAAAACATTTGAAAACGGACCATATTCCACATTTCTGAAGCATGACGTAATGGGGGGGTGTTATCTCTTTTGTCAAAAATCAGCTGTTTTTGCTTGAACATTAAATGCCTCCAAATAGTATTTAATTCACTTCCCGAGCCCCTGGAAGCATGAAAATCACTTTAAACATGCTAATTTTAGCTCTAACACTGATGATCCACCTACAAATGTGAACTGACGTTCAAAAATAAAACATTTGAAAACGGACCATTTTCCACATTTCTGAGGCATGACGTAATGGGGTGGTGTTATCTCTTTTGTTGAAAATCAGCCGTTTTTGCTCGAACATTAAATGCCTCCAAATGGTATTTAATTAACTTCCCGGGGTGAAGAAACCCTTTTTGAGAACTCAGAGTGAGTAAATTGGCCATTTTCATGCACTTTTAACCATTCCATTAATCTTGTGTTTAGGGCCCCTGGAAGCATGAAAATCACTTTAAACATGCTAATTTTAGCTCTAACACTGATGATCCACCTACAAATGTGAACTGACGTTCAAAAATAAAACATTTGAAAACTGGACCATTTTCCACATTTCTGAAGCAAGACGTAATGGGGGGGGGGTGTTATCTCTTTTGTCAAAAATCAGCTGCTTTTGCTTGAACATTAAATGCCTCCAAATAGTATTTAATTCACTTCCCGAGACCCTGGAAGCATGAAAATCACTTTAAACATGCTAATTTTAGCTCTAACACTGATGATCCACCTACAAATGTGAACTGACGTTCAAAAATAAAACATTTGAAAACGGACCATTTTCCACATTTCAGAAGCATGACGTAATGGGGGGTGTTATCTCTTTTGTCAAAAATCAGCTGTTTTTGATTGAACATTAAATGCCTCCAAATAGTATTTAATTCACTTCCCGAGCCCCTGGAATCATGAAAATCACTTTAAACATGCTAATTTTAGCTCTAACACTGATGATCCACCTACAAATGTGAACTGTCGTTCAAAAATAAAACATTTGAAAACGGACCATTTTCCACATTTCTGAAGCATGACGTAATGGGGGGGTGTTATCTCTTTGTCGAAAATCAGCCGTTTTTACTCGAACATTAAATGCCTCCAAATGGTATTTAATTAACTTCCTGGGGTGAAGAAACCCTTTTTGAGAACTCAGAGTGAGTAAATTGGCCATTTTCATGCACTTTTAACCATTCCATAAATCTTGTGTTTAGGGCCCCTGGAAGCATGAAAATCACTTTAAACATGCTAATTTTAGCTCTAACACTGATGATCCACCTACAAATGTGAACTGACGTTCAAAAATAAAACATTTGAAAACGGACTATTTTCCACATTTCTGAAGCATGACGTAATGGGGGGGTGTTATCTCTTTTGTCAAAAATCAGCTGTTTTTGCTTGAACATTAAATGCCTCCAAATAGTATTCAATTCACTTCCCGAGCCCCTGGAAGCATGAAAATCACTTTAAACATGCTAATTTTAGCTCTAACACTGATGATCCACCTACAAATGTGAACTGGCGTTCAAAAATAAAACATTTGATAACGGACCATTTTCCACATTTCTGAAGCATGACGTAATGGGGGGGTGTTATCTCTTTTGTCGAAAATCAGCCGTTTTTGCTCGAACATTAAATGCCTCCAAATGGTATTTAATTAACTTCCCGGGGTGAAGAAACCCTTTTTGAAAACTCAGAGTGAGTAAATTGGCCATTTTCATGCACATTTAACCATTCCATAAATCTTGTGTTTAGGGCCCCTGGAAGCATGAAAATCACTTTAAACATGCTAATTTTAGCTTTAACACTGATGATCCACCTACAAATGTGAACTGACGTTCAAAAATAAAACATTTGAAAACGGACCATTTTCCACATTTCTGAAGCATGACGTAATGGGGGGGTGTTATCTCTTTTGTCAAAAATCAGCTGTTTTTGCTTGAACATTAAATGCCTCCAAATAGTATTTAATTCACTTCCCGAGCCCCTGGAAGCATGAAAATCACTTTAAACATGCTAATTTTAGCTCTAACACTGATGATCCACCTACAAATGTGAACAGACGTTCAAAAATAAAACATTTGAAAACGGACCATTTTCCACATTTCTGAAGCATGACGTAATGGGGGGTGTTATCTCTTTTGTCGAAAATCAGCCGTTTTTGCTCGAACAATAAATGCCTCCAAATGGTATTTAATTAACTTCCCGGGGTGAAGAAACCCTTTTTGAGAACTCAGAGTGAGTAAATTGGCCATTTTCATGCACTTTTAACCATTCCATAAATCTTGTGTTTAGGGCCCTTGGAAGCATGAAAATCACTTTAAACATGATAATTTTAACTCTAACACTGATGATCCACCTACAAATGTGAACTGACGTTCAAAAATAAAACATTTGAAAACGGACCATATTCCACATTTCTGAAGCATGACGTAATGGGGGGGTGTTATCTCTTTTGTCAAAAATCAGCTGTTTTTGCTTGAACATTAAATGCCTCCAAATAGTATTTAATTCACTTCCCGAGCCCCTGGAAGCATGAAAATCACTTTAAACATGCTAATTTTAGCTCTAACACTGATGATCCACCTACAAATGTGAACTGACGTTCAAAAATAAAACATTTGAAAACGGACCATTTTCCACATTTCTGAAGCATGACGTAATGGGGGGGTGTTATCTCTTTGTCGAAAATCAGCCGTTTTTGCTCGAACATTAAATGCCTCCAAATGGTATTTAATTAACTTCCCGGGGTGAAGAAACCCTTTTTGAGAACTCAGAGTGAGTAAATTGGCCATTTTCATGCACTTTTAACCATTCCATAAATCTTGTGTTTAGGGCCCATGGAAGCATGAAAATCACTTTAAACATGCTAATTTTTGCTCTAACACTGATGATCCACCTACAAATGTGAACTGACGTTCAAAAATAAAACATTTGAAAACGGACCATTTTCCACATTTCTGAAGCAAGACGTAATGGGGGGGGGGTGTTATCTCGTTTGTCAAAAATCAGCTGCTTTTGCTTGAACATTAAATGCCTCCAAATAGTATTTAATTCACTTCCCGAGACCCTGGAAGCATGAAAATCACTTTAAACATGCTAATTTTAGCTCTAACACTGATGATCCACCTACAAATGTGAACTGACGTTCAAAAATAAAACATTTGAAAACGGACCATTTTCCACATTTCAGAAGCATGACGTAATGGGGGGTGTTATCTCTTTTGTCAAAAATCAGCTGTTTTTGCTTGAACATTAAATGCCTCCAAATAGTATTCAATTCACTTCCCGAGCCCCTGGAAGCATGAAAATCCCTTTAAACATGCTAATTTTAGCTCTAACACTGATGATCCACCTACAAATGTGAACTGGCGTTCAAAAATAAAACATTTGATAACGGACCATTTTCCACATTTCTGAAGCATGACGTAATGGGGGGGTGTTATCTCTTTTGTCGAAAATCAGCCGTTTTTGCTCGAACATTAAATGCCTCCAAATGGTATTTAATTAACTTCCCGGGGTGAAGAAACCCTTTTTGAAAACTCAGAGTGAGTAAATTGGCCATTTTCATGCACATTTAACCATTCCATAAATCTTGTGTTTAGGGCCCCTGGAAGCATGAAAATCACTTTAAACATGCTAATTTTAGCTTTAACACTGATGATCCACCTACAAATGTGAACTGACGTTCAAAAATAAAACATTTGAAAACGGACCATTTTCCACATTTCTGAAGCATGACGTAATGGGGGGGTGTTATCTCTTTTGTCAAAAATCAGCTGTTTTTGCTTGAACATTAAATGCCTCCAAATAGTATTTAATTCACTTCCCGAGCCCCTGGAAGCATGAAAATCACTTTAAACATGCTAATTTTAGCTCTAACACTGATGATCCACCTACAAATGTGAACAGACGTTCAAAAATAAAACATTTGAAAACGGACCATTTTCCACATTTCTGAAGCATGACGTAATGGGGGGTGTTATCTCTTTTGTCGAAAATCAGCCGTTTTTGCTCGAACATTAAATGCCTCCAAATGGTATTTAATTAACTTCCCGGGGTGAAGAAACCCTTTTTGAGAACTCAGAGTGAGTAAATTGGCCATTTTCATGCACTTTTAACCATTCCATAAATCTTGTGTTTAGGGCCCTTGGAAGCATGAAAATCACTTTAAACATGATCATTTTAACTCTAACACTGATGATCCACCTACAAATGTGAACTGACGTTCAAAAATAAAACATTTGAAAACGGACCATATTCCACATTTCTGAAGCATGACGTAATGGGGGGGTGTTATCTCTTTTGTCAAAAATCAGCTGTTTTTGCTTGAACATTAAATGCCTCCAAATAGTATTTAATTCACTTCCCGAGCCCCTGGAAGCATGAAAATCACTTTAAACATGCTAATTTTAGCTCTAACACTGATGATCCACCTACAAATGTGAACTGACGTTCAAAAATAAAACATTTGAAAACGGACCATTTTCCACATTTCTGAGGCATGACGTAATGGGGTGGTGTTATCTCTTTTGTTGAAAATCAGCCGTTTTTGCTCGAACATTAAATGCCTCCAAATGGTATTTAATTAACTTCCCGGGGTGAAGAAACCCTTTTTGAGAACTCAGAGTGAGTAAATTGGCCATTTTCATGCACTTTTAACCATTCCATTAATCTTGTGTTTAGGGCCCCTGGAAGCATGAAAATCACTTTAAACATGCTAATTTTAGCTCTAACACTGATGATCCACCTACAAATGTGAACTGACGTTCAAAAATAAAACATTTGAAAACGTACCATTTTCCACATTTCTGAAGCATGACATAATGGGGGGTCTTATCTCTTTTGTCAAAAATCAGCTGTTTTTGCTTGAACATTAAATGCCTCCAAATAGTATTTAATTCACTTCCCGAGCCCCTGGAAGCATGAAAATCACTTTAAACATGCTAATTTTAGCTCTAACACTGATGATCCACCTACAAATGTGAACAGACGTTCAAAAATAAAACATTTGAAAACGGACCATTTTCCACATTTCTGAAGCATGACGTAATGGGGGGGGTGTTATCTCTTTTGTCAAAAATCAGCTGTTTTTGCTTGAACATTAAATGCCTCCAAATAGTATTTAATTCACTTCCCGAGCCCCTGGAAGCATGAAAATCACTTTAAACATGCTAATTTTAGCTCTAACACTGATGATCCACCTACAAATGTGAACTGACATTCAAAAATAAAACATTTGAAAACGGACCATTTTCCACATTTCTGAAGCATGACGTAATGGGGGGGGTGTTATCTCTTTGTCGAAAATCAGCCGTTTTTGCTCGAACATTAAATGCCTCCAAATGGTATTTAATTAACTTCCCGGGGTGAAGAAACCCTTTTTGAGAACTCAGAGTGAGTAAATTGGCCATTTTCATGCACTTTTAACCATTCCATAAATCTTGTGTTTAGGGCCCCTGGAAGCATGAAAATCACTTTAAACATGCTAATTTTAGCTCTAACACTGATGATCCACCTACAAATGTGAACTGACGTTCAAAAATAAAACATTTGAAAACGGACCATTTTCCACATTTCTGAAGCATGACGTAATGGGGGGGTGTTATCTCTTTTGTCAAAAATCAGCTGTTTTTGCTTGAACATTAAATGCCTCCAAATAGTATTTAATTTACTTCCCGAGCCCCTGGAAGCATGAAAATCACTTTAAACATGCTAATTTTAGCTCTAACACTGATGATCCACCTACAAATGTGAACTGACGTTCAAAAATAAAACATTTGAAAACGGACCATTTTCCACATTTCTGAAGCATGACGTAATGGGGGGGTGTTATCTCTTTTGTTGAAAATCAGCCGTTTTTGCTCGAACATTAAATGCCTCCAAATGGTATTTAATTAACTTCCCGGGGTGAAGAAACCCTTTTTGAGAACTCAGAGTGAGTAAATTGGCCATTTTCATGCACTTTTAACCATTCCATTAATCTTGTGTTTAGGGCCCCTGGAAGCATGAAAATCACTTTAAACATGCTAATTTTAGCTCTAACACTGATGATCCACCTACAAATGTGAACTGACGTTCAAAAATAAAACATTTGAAAACGGACCATTTTCCACATTTCTGAAGCATGACATAATGGGGGGTTTTATCTCTTTTGTCAAAAATCAGCTGTTTTTGCTTGAACATTAAATGCCTCCAAATAGTATTTAATTCACTTCCCGAGCCCCTGGAAGCATGAAAATCACTTTAAACATGCTAATTTTAGCTCTAACACTGATGATCCACCTACAAATGTGAACTGACATTCAAAAATAAAACATTTGAAAACGGACCATTTTCCACATTTCTGAAGCATGACGTAATGGGGGGGTGTTATCTCTTTGTCGAAAATCAGCCGTTTTTGCTCGAACATTAAATGCCTCCAAATGGTATTTAATTAACTTCCCGGGGTGAAGAAACCCTTTTTGAGAACTCAGAGTGAGTAAATTGGCCATTTTCATGCACTTTTAACCATTCCATAAATCTTGTGTTTAGGGCCCCTGGAAGCATGAAAATCACTTTAAACATGCTAATTTTAGCTCTAACACTGATGATCCACCTACAAATGTGAACTGACGTTCAAAAATAAAACATTTGAAAACGGACCATTTTCCACATTTCTGAAGCATGACGTAATGGGGGGGGGTGTTATCTCTTTTGTCAAAAATCAGCTTTTTTTGCTTGAACATTAAATGCCTCCAAATAGTATTTAATTCACTTTCCGAGCCCCTGGAAGCATGAAAATCACTTTAAACATGCTAATTTTAGCTCTAACACTGATGATCCACCTACAAATGTGAACAGACGTTCAAAAATAAAACATTTGAAAACGGACCATTTTCCACATTTCTGAAGCATGACGTAATGGGCGGTGTTATCTCTTTTGTCGAAAATCAGCCGTTTTTGCTCGAACATTAAATGCCTCCAAATGGTATTTAATTAACTTCCCGGGGTGAAGAAACCCTTTTTGAGAACTCAGAGTGAGTAAATTGGCCATTTTCATGCACTTTTAACCATTCCATAAATCTTGTGTTTAGGGCCCTTGGAAGCATGAAAATCACTCTAAATATGATAATTTTAGCTCTAACACTGATGATCCACCTACAAATGTGAACTGACGTTCAAAAATAAAACATTTGAAAACGGACCATTTTCCACATTTCTGAAGCAAGACGTAATGGGGGGGTGTTATCTCTTTGTCGAAAATCAGCCGTTTTTACTCGAACAATAAATGCCTCCAAATGGTATTTAATTAACTTCCTGGGGTGAAGAAACCCTTTTTGAGAACTCAGAGTGAGTAAATTGGCCATTTTCATGCACTTTTAACCATTCCATAAATCTTGTGTTTAGGGCCCCTGGAAGCATGAAAATCACTTTAAACATGCTAATTTTAGCTCTAACACTGATGATCCACCTACAAATGTGAACTGACGTTCAAAAATAAAACATTTGAAAACGGACTATTTTCCACATTTCTGAAGCATGACGTAATGGGGGGGTGTTATCTCTTTTGTCAAAAATCAGCTGTTTTTGCTTGAACATTAAATGCCTCCAAATAGTATTTAATTCACTTCCCGAGCCCCTGGAAGCATGAAAATCACTTTAAACATGCTAATTTTAGCTCTAACACTGATGATCCACCTACAAATGTGAACTGGCGTTCAAAAATAAAACATTTGATAACGGACCATTTTCCACATTTCTGAAGCATGACGTAATGGGGGGGTGTTATCTCTTTTGTCGAAAATCAGCCGTTTTTTCTCGAACATTAAATGCCTCCAAATGGTATTTAATTAACTTCCCGGGGTGAAGAAACCCTTTTTGAAAACTCAGAGTGAGTAAATTGGCCATTTTCATGCACTTTTAACCATTCCATAAATCTTGTGTTTAGGGCCACTGGAAGCATGAAAATCACTTTAAACATGCTAATTTTAGCTCTAACACTGATGATCCACCTACAAATGTGAACTGACGTTCAAAAATAAAACATTTGAAAATGGACCATTTTCCACATTTCTGAAGCATGACGTAATGGGGGGGTGTTATCTCTTTTGTCAAAAATCAGCTGTTTTTGCTTGAACATTAAATGCCTCCAAATAGTATTTAATTCACTTCCCGAGCCCCTGGAAGCATGAAAATCACTTTAAACATGCTAATTTTAGCTCTAACACTGATGATCCACCTATAAATGTGAACAGACGTTCAAAAATAAAACATTTGAAAACGGACCATTTTCCACATTTCTGAAGCATGACGTAATGGGGGGTGTTATCTCTTTTGTCGAAAATCAGCCGTTTTTGCTCGAACATTAAATGCCTCCAAATGGTATTTAATTAACTTCCCGGGGTGAAGAAACCCTTTTTGAGAACTCAGAGTGAGTAAATTGGCCATTTTCATGCACTTTTAACCATTCCATTAATCTTGTGTTTAGGGCCCCTGGAAGCATGAAAATCACTTTAAACATGCTAATTTTAGCTCTAACACTGATGATCCACCTACAAATGTGAACTGACGTTCAAAAATAAAACATTTGAAAACGGACCATTTTCCACATTTCTGAAGCATGACATAATGGGGGGTCTTATCTCTTTTGTCAAAAATCAGCTGTTTTTGCTTGAACATTAAATGCCTCCAAATAGTATTTAATTCACTTCCCGAGCCCCTGGAAGCACGAAAATCACTTTAAACATGCTAATTTTAGCTCTAACACTGATGATCCACCTACAAATGTGAACTGACATTCAAAAATAAAACATTTGAAAACGGACCATTTTCCACATTTCTGAAGCATGACGTAATGGGGGGGTGTTATCTCTTTGTCGAAAATCAGCCGTTTTTGCTCGAACATTAAATGCCTCCAAATGGTATTTAATTAACTTCCCGGGGTGAAGAAACCCTTTTTGAGAACTCAGAGTGAGTAAATTGGCCATTTTCATGCACTTTTAACCATTCCATAAATCTTGTGTTTAGGGCCCCTGGAAGCATGAAAATCACTTTAAACATGCTAATTTTAGCTCTAACACTGAAGATCCACCTACAAATGTGAACTGACGTTCAAAAATAAAACATTTGAAAACGGACCATTTTCCACATTTCTGAAGCATGACGTAATGGGGGGGGTGTTATCTCTTTTGTCAAAAATCAGCTTTTTTTGCTTGAACATTAAATGCCTCCAAATAGTATTTAATTCACTTTCCGAGCCCCTGGAAGCATGAAAATCACTTTAAACATGCTAATTTTAGCTCTAACACTGATGATCCACCTACAAATGTGAACTGACATTCAAAAATAAAACATTTGAAAAAGGACCATTTTCCACATTTCTGAAGCATGACGTAATGGGGGGGTGTTATCTCTTTGTCGAAAATCAGCCATTTTTGCTCGAACATTAAATGCCTCCAAATGGTATTTAATTAACTTCCCGGGGTGAAGAAACCCTTTTTGAGAACTCAGAGTGAGTAAATTGGCCATTTTCATGCACTTTTAACCATTCCATAAATCTTGTGTTTAGGGCCCCTGGAAGCATGAAAATCACTTTAAACATGCTAATTTTAGCTCTAACACTGATGATCCACCTACAAATGTGAACTGACGTTCAAAAATAAAACATTTGAAAACGGACCATATTCCACATTTCTGAAGCATGACGTAATGGGGGGGTGTTATCTCTTTTGTCAAAAATCAGCTGTTTTTGCTTGAACATTAAATGCCTCCAAATAGTATTTAATTCACTTCCCGAGCCCCTGGAAGCATGAAAATCACTTTAAACATGCTAATTTTAGCTCTAACACTGATGATCCACCTACAAATGTGAACTGACGTTCAAAAATAAAACATTTGAAAACGGACCATTTTCCACATTTCTGAGGCATGACGTAATGGGGTGGTGTTATCTCTTTTGTTGAAAATCAGCCGTTTTTGCTCGAACATTAAATGCCTCCAAATGGTATTTAATTAACTTCCCGGGGTGAAGAAACCCTTTTTGAGAACTCAGAGTGAGTAAATTGGCCATTTTCATGCACTTTTAACCATTCCATTAATCTTGTGTTTAGGGCCCCTGGAAGCATGAAAATCACTTTAAACATGCTAATTTTAGCTCTAACACTGATGATCCACCTACAAATGTGAACTGACGTTCAAAAATAAAACATTTGAAAACTGGACCATTTTCCACATTTCTGAAGCAAGACGTAATGGGGGGGGGGTGTTATCTCTTTTGTCAAAAATCAGCTGCTTTTGCTTGAACATTAAATGCCTCCAAATAGTATTTAATTCACTTCCCGAGACCCTGGAAGCATGAAAATCACTTTAAACATGCTAATTTTAGCTCTAACACTGATGATCCACCTACAAATGTGAACTGACGTTCAAAAATAAAACATTTGAAAACGGACCATTTTCCACATTTCAGAAGCATGACGTAATGGGGGGTGTTATCTCTTTTGTCAAAAATCAGCTGTTTTTGATTGAACATTAAATGCCTCCAAATAGTATTTAATTCACTTCCCGAGCCCCTGGAATCATGAAAATCACTTTAAACATGCTAATTTTAGCTCTAACACTGATGATCCACCTACAAATGTGAACTGTCGTTCAAAAATAAAACATTTGAAAACGGACCATTTTCCACATTTCTGAAGCATGACGTAATGGGGGGGTGTTATCTCTTTGTCGAAAATCAGCCGTTTTTACTCGAACATTAAATGCCTCCAAATGGTATTTAATTAACTTCCTGGGGTGAAGAAACCCTTTTTGAGAACTCAGAGTGAGTAAATTGGCCATTTTCATGCACTTTTAACCATTCCATAAATCTTGTGTTTAGGGCCCCTGGAAGCATGAAAATCACTTTAAACATGCTAATTTTAGCTCTAACACTGATGATCCACCTACAAATGTGAACTGACGTTCAAAAATAAAACATTTGAAAACGGACTATTTTCCACATTTCTGAAGCATGACGTAATGGGGGGGTGTTATCTCTTTTGTCAAAAATCAGCTGTTTTTGCTTGAACATTAAATGCCTCCAAATAGTATTCAATTCACTTCCCGAGCCCCTGGAAGCATGAAAATCACTTTAAACATGCTAATTTTAGCTCTAACACTGATGATCCACCTACAAATGTGAACTGGCGTTCAAAAATAAAACATTTGATAACGGACCATTTTCCACATTTCTGAAGCATGACGTAATGGGGGGGTGTTATCTCTTTTGTCGAAAATCAGCCGTTTTTGCTCGAACATTAAATGCCTCCAAATGGTATTTAATTAACTTCCCGGGGTGAAGAAACCCTTTTTGAAAACTCAGAGTGAGTAAATTGGCCATTTTCATGCACATTTAACCATTCCATAAATCTTGTGTTTAGGGCCCCTGGAAGCATGAAAATCACTTTAAACATGCTAATTTTAGCTTTAACACTGATGATCCACCTACAAATGTGAACTGACGTTCAAAAATAAAACATTTGAAAACGGACCATTTTCCACATTTCTGAAGCATGACGTAATGGGGGGGTGTTATCTCTTTTGTCAAAAATCAGCTGTTTTTGCTTGAACATTAAATGCCTCCAAATAGTATTTAATTCACTTCCCGAGCCCCTGGAAGCATGAAAATCACTTTAAACATGCTAATTTTAGCTCTAACACTGATGATCCACCTACAAATGTGAACAGACGTTCAAAAATAAAACATTTGAAAACGGACCATTTTCCACATTTCTGAAGCATGACGTAATGGGGGGTGTTATCTCTTTTGTCGAAAATCAGCCGTTTTTGCTCGAACATTAAATGCCTCCAAATGGTATTTAATTAACTTCCCGGGGTGAAGAAACCCTTTTTGAGAACTCAGAGTGAGTAAATTGGCCATTTTCATGCACTTTTAACCATTCCATAAATCTTGTGTTTAGGGCCCTTGGAAGCATGAAAATCACTTTAAACATGATAATTTTAACTCTAACACTGATGATCCACCTACAAATGTGAACTGACGTTCAAAAATAAAACATTTGAAAACGGACCATATTCCACATTTCTGAAGCATGACGTAATGGGGGGGTGTTATCTCTTTTGTCAAAAATCAGCTGTTTTTGCTTGAACATTAAATGCCTCCAAATAGTATTTAATTCACTTCCCGAGCCCCTGGAAGCATGAAAATCACTTTAAACATGCTAATTTTAGCTCTAACACTGATGATCCACCTACAAATGTGAACTGACGTTCAAAAATAAAACATTTGAAAACGGACCATTTTCCACATTTCTGAAGCATGACGTAATGGGGGGGTGTTATCTCTTTGTCGAAAATCAGCCGTTTTTGCTCGAACATTAAATGCCTCCAAATGGTATTTAATTAACTTCCCGGGGTGAAGAAACCCTTTTTGAGAACTCAGAGTGAGTAAATTGGCCATTTTCATGCACTTTTAACCATTCCATAAATCTTGTGTTTAGGGCCCATGGAAGCATGAAAATCACTTTAAACATGCTAATTTTAGCTCTAACACTGATGATCCACCTACAAATGTGAACTGACGTTCAAAAATAAAACATTTGAAAACGGACCATTTTCCACATTTCTGAAGCAAGACGTAATGGGGGGGGGGTGTTATCTCGTTTGTCAAAAATCAGCTGCTTTTGCTTGAACATTAAATGCCTCCAAATAGTATTTAATTCACTTCCCGAGACCCTGGAAGCATGAAAATCACTTTAAACATGCTAATTTTAGCTCTAACACTGATGATCCACCTACAAATGTGAACTGACGTTCAAAAATAAAACATTTGAAAACGGACCATTTTCCACATTTCAGAAGCATGACGTAATGGGGGGTGTTATCTCTTTTGTCAAAAATCAGCTGTTTTTGCTTGAACATTAAATGCCTCCAAATAGTATTCAATTCACTTCCCGAGCCCCTGGAAGCATGAAAATCACTTTAAACATGCTAATTTTAGCTCTAACACTGATGATCCACCTACAAATGTGAACTGGCGTTCAAAAATAAAACATTTGATAACGGACCATTTTCCACATTTCTGAAGCATGACGTAATGGGGGGGTGTTATCTCTTTTGTCGAAAATCAGCCGTTTTTGCTCGAACATTAAATGCCTCCAAATGGTATTTAATTAACTTCCCGGGGTGAAGAAACCCTTTTTGAAAACTCAGAGTGAGTAAATTGGCCATTTTCATGCACATTTAACCATTCCATAAATCTTGTGTTTAGGGCCCCTGGAAGCATGAAAATCACTTTAAACATGCTAATTTTAGCTTTAACACTGATGATCCACCTACAAATGTGAACTGACGTTCAAAAATAAAACATTTGAAAACGGACCATTTTCCACATTTCTGAAGCATGACGTAATGGGGGGGTGTTATCTCTTTTGTCAAAAATCAGCTGTTTTTGCTTGAACATTAAATGCCTCCAAATAGTATTTAATTCACTTCCCGAGCCCCTGGAAGCATGAAAATCACTTTAAACATGCTAATTTTAGCTCTAACACTGATGATCCACCTACAAATGTGAACAGACGTTCAAAAATAAAACATTTGAAAACGGACCATTTTCCACATTTCTGAAGCATGACGTAATGGGGGGTGTTATCTCTTTTGTCGAAAATCAGCCGTTTTTGCTCGAACATTAAATGCCTCCAAATGGTATTTAATTAACTTCCCGGGGTGAAGAAACCCTTTTTGAGAACTCAGAGTGAGTAAATTGGCCATTTTCATGCACTTTTAACCATTCCATAAATCTTGTGTTTAGGGCCCTTGGAAGCATGAAAATCACTTTAAACATGATCATTTTAACTCTAACACTGATGATCCACCTACAAATGTGAACTGACGTTCAAAAATAAAACATTTGAAAACGGACCATATTCCACATTTCTGAAGCATGACGTAATGGGGGGGTGTTATCTCTTTTGTCAAAAATCAGCTGTTTTTGCTTGAACATTAAATGCCTCCAAATAGTATTTAATTCACTTCCCGAGCCCCTGGAAGCATGAAAATCACTTTAAACATGCTAATTTTAGCTCTAACACTGATGATCCACCTACAAATGTGAACTGACGTTCAAAAATAAAACATTTGAAAACGGACCATTTTCCACATTTCTGAGGCATGACGTAATGGGGTGGTGTTATCTCTTTTGTTGAAAATCAGCCGTTTTTGCTCGAACATTAAATGCCTCCAAATGGTATTTAATTAACTTCCCGGGGTGAAGAAACCCTTTTTGAGAACTCAGAGTGAGTAAATTGGCCATTTTCATGCACTTTTAACCATTCCATTAATCTTGTGTTTAGGGCCCCTGGAAGCATGAAAATCACTTTAAACATGCTAATTTTAGCTCTAACACTGATGATCCACCTACAAATGTGAACTGACGTTCAAAAATAAAACATTTGAAAACGTACCATTTTCCACATTTCTGAAGCATGACATAATGGGGGGTCTTATCTCTTTTGTCAAAAATCAGCTGTTTTTGCTTGAACATTAAATGCCTCCAAATAGTATTTAATTCACTTCCCGAGCCCCTGGAAGCATGAAAATCACTTTAAACATGCTAATTTTAGCTCTAACACTGATGATCCACCTACAAATGTGAACAGACGTTCAAAAATAAAACATTTGAAAACGGACCATTTTCCACATTTCTGAAGCATGACGTAATGGGGGGGGTGTTATCTCTTTTGTCAAAAATCAGCTGTTTTTGCTTGAACATTAAATGCCTCCAAATAGTATTTAATTCACTTCCCGAGCCCCTGGAAGCATGAAAATCACTTTAAACATGCTAATTTTAGCTCTAACACTGATGATCCACCTACAAATGTGAACTGACATTCAAAAATAAAACATTTGAAAACGGACCATTTTCCACATTTCTGAAGCATGACGTAATGGGGGGGGTGTTATCTCTTTGTCGAAAATCAGCCGTTTTTGCTCGAACATTAAATGCCTCCAAATGGTATTTAATTAACTTCCCGGGGTGAAGAAACCCTTTTTGAGAACTCAGAGTGAGTAAATTGGCCATTTTCATGCACTTTTAACCATTCCATAAATCTTGTGTTTAGGGCCCCTGGAAGCATGAAAATCACTTTAAACATGCTAATTTTAGCTCTAACACTGATGATCCACCTACAAATGTGAACTGACGTTCAAAAATAAAACATTTGAAAACGGACCATTTTCCACATTTCTGAAGCATGACGTAATGGGGGGGTGTTATCTCTTTTGTCAAAAATCAGCTGTTTTTGCTTGAACATTAAATGCCTCCAAATAGTATTTAATTTACTTCCCGAGCCCCTGGAAGCATGAAAATCACTTTAAACATGCTAATTTTAGCTCTAACACTGATGATCCACCTACAAATGTGAACTGACGTTCAAAAATAAAACATTTGAAAACGGACCATTTTCCACATTTCTGAAGCATGACGTAATGGGGGGGTGTTATCTCTTTTGTTGAAAATCAGCCGTTTTTGCTCGAACATTAAATGCCTCCAAATGGTATTTAATTAACTTCCCGGGGTGAAGAAACCCTTTTTGAGAACTCAGAGTGAGTAAATTGGCCATTTTCATGCACTTTTAACCATTCCATTAATCTTGTGTTTAGGGCCCCTGGAAGCATGAAAATCACTTTAAACATGCTAATTTTAGCTCTAACACTGATGATCCACCTACAAATGTGAACTGACGTTCAAAAATAAAACATTTGAAAACGGACCATTTTCCACATTTCTGAAGCATGACATAATGGGGGGTTTTATCTCTTTTGTCAAAAATCAGCTGTTTTTGCTTGAACATTAAATGCCTCCAAATAGTATTTAATTCACTTCCCGAGCCCCTGGAAGCATGAAAATCACTTTAAACATGCTAATTTTAGCTCTAACACTGATGATCCACCTACAAATGTGAACTGACATTCAAAAATAAAACATTTGAAAACGGACCATTTTCCACATTTCTGAAGCATGACGTAATGGGGGGGTGTTATCTCTTTGTCGAAAATCAGCCGTTTTTGCTCGAACATTAAATGCCTCCAAATGGTATTTAATTAACTTCCCGGGGTGAAGAAACCCTTTTTGAGAACTCAGAGTGAGTAAATTGGCCATTTTCATGCACTTTTAACCATTCCATAAATCTTGTGTTTAGGGCCCCTGGAAGCATGAAAATCACTTTAAACATGCTAATTTTAGCTCTAACACTGATGATCCACCTACAAATGTGAACTGACGTTCAAAAATAAAACATTTGAAAACGGACCATTTTCCACATTTCTGAAGCATGACGTAATGGGGGGGGGTGTTATCTCTTTTGTCAAAAATCAGCTTTTTTTGCTTGAACATTAAATGCCTCCAAATAGTATTTAATTCACTTTCCGAGCCCCTGGAAGCATGAAAATCACTTTAAACATGCTAATTTTAGCTCTAACACTGATGATCCACCTACAAATGTGAACTGACGTTCAAAAATAAAACATTTGAAAACGGACTATTTTCCACATTTCTGAAGCATGACGTAATGGGGGGGTGTTATCTCTTTTGTCAATAATCAGCTGTTTTTGCTTGAACATTAAATGCCTCCAAATAGTATTTAATTCACTTCCCGAGCCCCTGGAAGCATGAAAATCACTTTAAACATGCTAATTTTAGCTCTAACACTGATGATCCACCTACAAATGTGAACTGGCGTTCAAAAATAAAACATTTGATAACGGACCATTTTCCACATTTCTGAAGCATGACGTAATGGGGGGGTGTTATCTCTTTTGTCGAAAATCAGCCGTTTTTTCTCGAACATTAAATGCCTCCAAATGGTATTTAATTAACTTCCCGGGGTGAAGAAACCCTTTTTGAAAACTCAGAGTGAGTAAATTGGCCATTTTCATGCACTTTTAACCATTCCATAAATCTTGTGTTTAGGGCCACTGGAAGCATGAAAATCACTTTAAACATGCTAATTTTAGCTTTAACACTGATGATCCACCTACAAATGTGAACTGACGTTCAAAAATAAAACATTTGAAAACGGACCATTTTCCACATTTCTGAAGCATGACGTAATGGGGGGGTGTTATCTCTTTTGTCAAAAATCAGCTGTTTTTGCTTGAACATTAAATGCCTCCAAATAGTATTTAATTCACTTCCCGAGCCCCTGGAAGCATGAAAATCACTTTAAACATGCTAATTTTAGCTCTAACACTGATGATCCACCTACAAATGTGAACAGACGTTCAAAAATAAAACATTTGAAAACGGACCATTTTCCACATTTCTGAAGCATGACGTAATGGGGGGTGTTATCTCTTTTGTCGAAAATCAGCCGTTTTTGCTCGAACATTAAATGCCTCCAAATGGTATTTAATTAACTTCCCGGGGTGAAGAAACCCTTTTTGAGAACTCAGAGTGAGTAAATTGGCCATTTTCATGCACTTTTAACCATTCCATAAATCTTGTGTTTAGGGCCCTTGGAAGCATGAAAATCACTTTAAACATGATAATTTTAACTCTAACACTGATGATCCACCTACAAATGTGAACTGACGTTCAAAAATAAAACATTTGAAAACGGACCATATTCCACATTTCTGAAGCATGACGTAATGGGGGGGTGTTATCTCTTTTGTCAAAAATCAGCTGTTTTTGCTTGAACATTAAATGCCTCCAAATAGTATTTAATTCACTTCCCGAGCCCCTGGAAGCATGAAAATCACTTTAAACATGCTAATTTTAGCTCTAACACTGATGATCCACCTACAAATGTGAACTGACGTTCAAAAATAAAACATTTGAAAACGGACCATTTTCCACATTTCTGAAGCATGACGTAATGGGGGGGTGTTATCTCTTTGTCGAAAATCAGCCGTTTTTGCTCGAACATTAAATGCCTCCAAATGGTATTTAATTAACTTCCCGGGGTGAAGAAACCCTTTTTGAGAACTCAGAGTGAGTAAATTGGCCATTTTCATGCACTTTTAACCATTCCATAAATCTTGTGTTTAGGGCCCATGGAAGCATGAAAATCACTTTAAACATGCTAATTTTAGCTCTAACACTGATGATCCACCTACAAATGTGAACTGACGTTCAAAAATAAAACATTTGAAAACGGACCATTTTCCACATTTCTGAAGCAAGACGTAATGGGGGGGGGGTGTTATCTCGTTTGTCAAAAATCAGCTGCTTTTGCTTGAACATTAAATGCCTCCAAATAGTATTTAATTCACTTCCCGAGACCCTGGAAGCATGAAAATCACTTTAAACATGCTAATTTTAGCTCTAACACTGATGATCCACCTACAAATGTGAACTGACGTTCAAAAATAAAACATTTGAAAACGGACCATTTTCCACATTTCAGAAGCATGACGTAATGGGGGGTGTTATCTCTTTTGTCAAAAATCAGCTGTTTTTGCTTGAACATTAAATGCCTCCAAATAGTATTCAATTCACTTCCCGAGCCCCTGGAAGCATGAAAATCACTTTAAACATGCTAATTTTAGCTCTAACACTGATGATCCACCTACAAATGTGAACTGGCGTTCAAAAATAAAACATTTGATAACGGACCATTTTCCACATTTCTGAAGCATGACGTAATGGGGGGGTGTTATCTCTTTTGTCGAAAATCAGCCGTTTTTGCTCGAACATTAAATGCCTCCAAATGGTATTTAATTAACTTCCCGGGGTGAAGAAACCCTTTTTGAAAACTCAGAGTGAGTAAATTGGCCATTTTCATGCACATTTAACCATTCCATAAATCTTGTGTTTAGGGCCCCTGGAAGCATGAAAATCACTTTAAACATGCTAATTTTAGCTTTAACACTGATGATCCACCTACAAATGTGAACTGACGTTCAAAAATAAAACATTTGAAAACGGACCATTTTCCACATTTCTGAAGCATGACGTAATGGGGGGGTGTTATCTCTTTTGTCAAAAATCAGCTGTTTTTGCTTGAACATTAAATGCCTCCAAATAGTATTTAATTCACTTCCCGAGCCCCTGGAAGCATGAAAATCACTTTAAACATGCTAATTTTAGCTCTAACACTGATGATCCACCTACAAATGTGAACAGACGTTCAAAAATAAAACATTTGAAAACGGACCATTTTCCACATTTCTGAAGCATGACGTAATGGGGGGTGTTATCTCTTTTGTCGAAAATCAGCCGTTTTTGCTCGAACATTAAATGCCTCCAAATGGTATTTAATTAACTTCCCGGGGTGAAGAAACCCTTTTTGAGAACTCAGAGTGAGTAAATTGGCCATTTTCATGCACTTTTAACCATTCCATAAATCTTGTGTTTAGGGCCCTTGGAAGCATGAAAATCACTTTAAACATGATCATTTTAACTCTAACACTGATGATCCACCTACAAATGTGAACTGACGTTCAAAAATAAAACATTTGAAAACGGACCATATTCCACATTTCTGAAGCATGACGTAATGGGGGGGTGTTATCTCTTTTGTCAAAAATCAGCTGTTTTTGCTTGAACATTAAATGCCTCCAAATAGTATTTAATTCACTTCCCGAGCCCCTGGAAGCATGAAAATCACTTTAAACATGCTAATTTTAGCTCTAACACTGATGATCCACCTACAAATGTGAACTGACGTTCAAAAATAAAACATTTGAAAACGGACCATTTTCCACATTTCTGAGGCATGACGTAATGGGGTGGTGTTATCTCTTTTGTTGAAAATCAGCCGTTTTTGCTCGAACATTAAATGCCTCCAAATGGTATTTAATTAACTTCCCGGGGTGAAGAAACCCTTTTTGAGAACTCAGAGTGAGTAAATTGGCCATTTTCATGCACTTTTAACCATTCCATTAATCTTGTGTTTAGGGCCCCTGGAAGCATGAAAATCACTTTAAACATGCTAATTTTAGCTCTAACACTGATGATCCACCTACAAATGTGAACTGACGTTCAAAAATAAAACATTTGAAAACGTACCATTTTCCACATTTCTGAAGCATGACATAATGGGGGGTCTTATCTCTTTTGTCAAAAATCAGCTGTTTTTGCTTGAACATTAAATGCCTCCAAATAGTATTTAATTCACTTCCCGAGCCCCTGGAAGCATGAAAATCACTTTAAACATGCTAATTTTAGCTCTAACACTGATGATCCACCTACAAATGTGAACAGACGTTCAAAAATAAAACATTTGAAAACGGACCATTTTCCACATTTCTGAAGCATGACGTAATGGGGGGGGTGTTATCTCTTTTGTCAAAAATCAGCTGTTTTTGCTTGAACATTAAATGCCTCCAAATAGTATTTAATTCACTTCCCGAGCCCCTGGAAGCATGAAAATCACTTTAAACATGCTAATTTTAGCTCTAACACTGATGATCCACCTACAAATGTGAACTGACATTCAAAAATAAAACATTTGAAAACGGACCATTTTCCACATTTCTGAAGCATGACGTAATGGGGGGGGTGTTATCTCTTTGTCGAAAATCAGCCGTTTTTGCTCGAACATTAAATGCCTCCAAATGGTATTTAATTAACTTCCCGGGGTGAAGAAACCCTTTTTGAGAACTCAGAGTGAGTAAATTGGCCATTTTCATGCACTTTTAACCATTCCATAAATCTTGTGTTTAGGGCCCCTGGAAGCATGAAAATCACTTTAAACATGCTAATTTTAGCTCTAACACTGATGATCCACCTACAAATGTGAACTGACGTTCAAAAATAAAACATTTGAAAACGGACCATTTTCCACATTTCTGAAGCATGACGTAATGGGGGGGTGTTATCTCTTTTGTCAAAAATCAGCTGTTTTTGCTTGAACATTAAATGCCTCCAAATAGTATTTAATTTACTTCCCGAGCCCCTGGAAGCATGAAAATCACTTTAAACATGCTAATTTTAGCTCTAACACTGATGATCCACCTACAAATGTGAACTGACGTTCAAAAATAAAACATTTGAAAACGGACCATTTTCCACATTTCTGAAGCATGACGTAATGGGGGGGTGTTATCTCTTTTGTTGAAAATCAGCCGTTTTTGCTCGAACATTAAATGCCTCCAAATGGTATTTAATTAACTTCCCGGGGTGAAGAAACCCTTTTTGAGAACTCAGAGTGAGTAAATTGGCCATTTTCATGCACTTTTAACCATTCCATTAATCTTGTGTTTAGGGCCCCTGGAAGCATGAAAATCACTTTAAACATGCTAATTTTAGCTCTAACACTGATGATCCACCTACAAATGTGAACTGACGTTCAAAAATAAAACATTTGAAAACGGACCATTTTCCACATTTCTGAAGCATGACATAATGGGGGGTTTTATCTCTTTTGTCAAAAATCAGCTGTTTTTGCTTGAACATTAAATGCCTCCAAATAGTATTTAATTCACTTCCCGAGCCCCTGGAAGCATGAAAATCACTTTAAACATGCTAATTTTAGCTCTAACACTGATGATCCACCTACAAATGTGAACTGACATTCAAAAATAAAACATTTGAAAACGGACCATTTTCCACATTTCTGAAGCATGACGTAATGGGGGGGTGTTATCTCTTTGTCGAAAATCAGCCGTTTTTGCTCGAACATTAAATGCCTCCAAATGGTATTTAATTAACTTCCCGGGGTGAAGAAACCCTTTTTGAGAACTCAGAGTGAGTAAATTGGCCATTTTCATGCACTTTTAACCATTCCATAAATCTTGTGTTTAGGGCCCCTGGAAGCATGAAAATCACTTTAAACATGCTAATTTTAGCTCTAACACTGATGATCCACCTACAAATGTGAACTGACGTTCAAAAATAAAACATTTGAAAACGGACCATTTTCCACATTTCTGAAGCATGACGTAATGGGGGGGGGTGTTATCTCTTTTGTCAAAAATCAGCTTTTTTTGCTTGAACATTAAATGCCTCCAAATAGTATTTAATTCACTTTCCGAGCCCCTGGAAGCATGAAAATCACTTTAAACATGCTAATTTTAGCTCTAACACTGATGATCCACCTACAAATGTGAACTGACGTTCAAAAATAAAACATTTGAAAACGGACTATTTTCCACATTTCTGAAGCATGACGTAATGGGGGGGTGTTATCTCTTTTGTCAATAATCAGCTGTTTTTGCTTGAACATTAAATGCCTCCAAATAGTATTTAATTCACTTCCCGAGCCCCTGGAAGCATGAAAATCACTTTAAACATGCTAATTTTAGCTCTAACACTGATGATCCACCTACAAATGTGAACTGGCGTTCAAAAATAAAACATTTGATAACGGACCATTTTCCACATTTCTGAAGCATGACGTAATGGGGGGGTGTTATCTCTTTTGTCGAAAATCAGCCGTTTTTTCTCGAACATTAAATGCCTCCAAATGGTATTTAATTAACTTCCCGGGGTGAAGAAACCCTTTTTGAAAACTCAGAGTGAGTAAATTGGCCATTTTCATGCACTTTTAACCATTCCATAAATCTTGTGTTTAGGGCCACTGGAAGCATGAAAATCACTTTAAACATGCTAATTTTAGCTCTAACACTGATGATCCACCTACAAATGTGAACTGACGTTCAAAAATAAAACATTTGAAAATGGACCATTTTCCACATTTCTGAAGCATGACGTAATGGGGGGGTGTTATCTCTTTTGTCAAAAATCAGCTGTTTTTGCTTGAACATTAAATGCCTCCAAATAGTATTTAATTCACTTCCCGAGCCCCTGGAAGCATGAAAATCACTTTAAACATGCTAATTTTAGCTCTAACACTGATGATCCACCTATAAATGTGAACAGACGTTCAAAAATAAAACATTTGAAAACGGACCATTTTCCACATTTCTGAAGCATGACGTAATGGGGGGTGTTATCTCTTTTGTCGAAAATCAGCCGTTTTTGCTCGAACATTAAATGCCTCCAAATGGTATTTAATTAACTTCCCGGGGTGAAGAAACCCTTTTTGAGAACTCAGAGTGAGTAAATTGGCCATTTTCATGCACTTTTAACCATTCCATTAATCTTGTGTTTAGGGCCCCTGGAAGCATGAAAATCACTTTAAACATGCTAATTTTAGCTCTAACACTGATGATCCACCTACAAATGTGAACTGACGTTCAAAAATAAAACATTTGAAAACGGACCATTTTCCACATTTCTGAAGCATGACATAATGGGGGGTCTTATCTCTTTTGTCAAAAATCAGCTGTTTTTGCTTGAACATTAAATGCCTCCAAATAGTATTTAATTCACTTCCCGAGCCCCTGGAAGCATGAAAATCACTTTAAACATGCTAATTTTAGCTCTAACACTGATGATCCACCTACAAATGTGAACTGACATTCAAAAATAAAACATTTGAAAACGGACCATTTTCCACATTTCTGAAGCATGACGTAATGGGGGGGTGTTATCTCTTTGTCGAAAATCAGCCGTTTTTGCTCGAACATTAAATGCCTCCAAATGGTATTTAATTAACTTCCCGGGGTGAAGAAACCCTTTTTGAGAACTCAGAGTGAGTAAATTGGCCATTTTCATGCACTTTTAACCATTCCATAAATCTTGTGTTTAGGGCCCCTGGAAGCATGAAAATCACTTTAAACATGCTAATTTTAGCTCTAACACTGAAGATCCACCTACAAATGTGAACTGACGTTCAAAAATAAAACATTTGAAAACGGACCATTTTCCACATTTCTGAAGCATGACGTAATGGGGGGGGGTGTTATCTCTTTTGTCAAAAATCAGCTTTTTTTGCTTGAACATTAAATGCCTCCAAATAGTATTTAATTCACTTTCCGAGCCCCTGGAAGCATGAAAATCACTTTAAACATGCTAATTTTAGCTCTAACACTGATGATCCACCTACAAATGTGAACAGACGTTCAAAAATAAAACATTTGAAAACGGACCATTTTCCACATTTCTGAAGCATGACGTAATGGGCGGTGTTATCTCTTTTGTCGAAAATCAGCCGTTTTTGCTCGAACATTAAATGCCTCCAAATGGTATTTAATTAACTTCCCGGGGTGAAGAAACCCTTTTTGAGAACTCAGAGTGAGTAAATTGGCCATTTTCATGCACTTTTAACCATTCCATAAATCTTGTGTTTAGGGCCCTTGGAAGCATGAAAATCACTCTAAATATGATAATTTTAGCTCTAACACTGATGATCCACCTACAAATGTGAACTGACGTTCAAAAATAAAACATTTGAAAACGGACCATTTTCCACATTTCTGAAGCAAGACGTAATGGGGGGGGGTGTTATCTCTTTTGTCAAAAATCAGCTGCTTTTGCTTGAACATTAAATGCCTCCAAATAGTATTTAATTCACTTCCCGAGACCCTGGAAGCATGAAAATCACTTTAAACATGCTAATTTTAGCTCTAACACTGATGATCCACCTACAAATGTGAACTGACGTTCAAAAATAAAACATTTGAAAACGGACCATTTTCCACATTTCAGAAGCATGACGTAATGGGGGGGTGTTATCTCTTTTGTCAAAAATCAGCTGTTTTTGATTGAACATTAAATGCCTCCAAATAGTATTTAATTCACTTCCCGAGCCCCTGGAATCATGAAAATCACTTTAAACATGCTAATTTTAGCTCTAACACTGATGATCCACCTACAAATGTGAACTGTCGTTCAAAAATAAAACATTTGAAAACGGACCATTTTCCACATTTCTGAAGCATGACGTAATGGGGGGGTGTTATCTCTTTGTCGAAAATCAGCCGTTTTTACTCAAACATTAAATGCCTCCAAATGGTATTTAATTAACTTCCTGGGGTGAAGAAACCCTTTTTTGAGAACTCAGAGTGAGTAAATTGGCCATTTTCATGCACTTTTAACCATTCCATAAATCTTGTGTTTAGGGCCCCTGGAAGCATGAAAATCACTTTAAACATGCTAATTTTAGCTCTAACACTGATGATCCACCTACAAATGTGAACTGACATTCAAAAATAAAACATTTGAAAACGGACTATTTTCCACATTTCTGAAGCATGACGTAATGGGGGGGTGTTATCTCTTTTGTCAAAAATCAGCTGTTTTTGCTTGAACATTAAATGCCTCCAAATAGTATTTAATTCACTTCCCGAGCCCCTGGAAGCATGAAAATCACTTTAAACATGCTAATTTTAGCTCTAACACTGATGATCCACCTACAAATGTGAACTGGCGTTCAAAAATAAAACATTTGATAACGGACCATTTTCCACATTTCTGAAGCATGACGTAATGGGGGGGTGTTATCTCTTTTGTCGAAAATCAGCCGTTTTTGCTCGAACATTAAATGCCTCCAAATGGTATTTAATTAACTTCCCGGGGTGAAGAAACCCTTTTTGAAAACTCAGAGTGAGTAAATTGGCCATTTTCATGCACTTTTAACCATTCCATAAATCTTGTGTTTAGGGCCCCTGGAAGCATGAAAATCACTTTAAACATGCTAATTTTAGCTCTAACACTGATGATCCACCTACAAATGTGAACTGACGTTCAAAAATAAAACATTTGAAAACGGACCATTTTCCACATTTCTGAAGCATGACGTAATGGGGGGGTGTTATCTCTTTTGTCAAAATCAGCTGTTTTTGCTTGAACATTAAATGCCTCCAAATAGTATTTAATTCACTTCCCGAGCCCCTGGAAGCATGAAAATCACTTTAAACATGCTAATTTTAGCTCTAACACTGATGATCCACCTACAAATGTGAACTGACGTTCAAAAATAAAACATTTGAAAACGGACCATTTTCCACATTTCTGAGGCATGACGTAATGGGGTGGTGTTATCTCTTTTGTTGAAAATCAGCCGTTTTTGCTCGAACATTAAATGCCTCCAAATGGTATTTAATTAACTTCCCGGGGTGAAGAAACCCTTTTTGAGAACTCAGAGTGAGTAAATTGGCCATTTTCATGCACTTTTAACCATTCCATTAATCTTGTGTTTAGGGCCCCTGGAAGCATGAAAATCACTTTAAACATGCTAATTTTAGCTCTAACACTGATGATCCACCTACAAATGTGAACTGACGTTCAAAAATAAAACATTTGAAAACGGACCATTTTCCACATTTCTGAAGCATGACATAATGGGGGGTCTTATCTCTTTTGTCAAAAATCAGCTGTTTTTGCTTGAACATTAAATGCCTCCAAATAGTATTTAATTCACTTCCCGAGCCCCTGGAAGCATGAAAATCACTTTAAACATGCTAATTTTAGCTCTAACACTGATGATCCACCTACAAATGTGAACAGACGTTCAAAAATAAAACATTTGAAAACGGACCATTTTCCACATTTCTGAAGCATGACGTAATGGGGGGGGTGTTATCTCTTTTGTCAAAAATCAGCTGTTTTTGCTTGAACATTAAATGCCTCCAAATAGTATTTAATTCACTTCCCGAGCCCCTGGAAGCATGAAAATCACTTTAAACATGCTAATTTTAGCTCTAACACTGATGATCCACCTACAAATGTGAACTGACATTCAAAAATAAAACATTTGAAAAAGGACCATTTTCCACATTTCTGAAGCATGACGTAATGGGGGGGTGTTATCTCTTTGTCGAAAATCAGCCATTTTTGCTCGAACATTAAATGCCTCCAAATGGTATTTAATTAACTTCCCGGGGTGAAGAAACCCTTTTTGAGAACTCAGAGTGAGTAAATTGGCCATTTTCATGCACTTTTAACCATTCCATAAATCTTGTGTTTAGGGCCCCTGGAAGCATGAAAATCACTTTAAACATGCTAATTTTAGCTCTAACACTGATGATCCACCTACAAATGTGAACTGACGTTCAAAAATAAAACATTTGAAAACGGACCATTTTCCACATTTCTGAAGCATGACGTAATGGGGGGGTGTTATCTCTTTTGTCAAAAATCAGCTGTTTTTGCTTGAACATTAAATGCCTCCATATAGTATTTAATTTACTTCCCGAGCCCCTGGAAGCATGAAAATCACTTTAAACATGCTAATTTTAGCTCTAACACTGATGATCCACCTACAAATGTGAACTGACGTTCAAAAATAAAACATTTGAAAACGGACCATTTTCCACATTTCTGAAGCATGACGTAATGGGGGGGTGTTATCTCTTTTGTTGAAAATCAGCCGTTTTTGCTCGAACATTAAATGCCTCCAAATGGTATTTAATTAACTTCCCGGGGTGAAGAAACCCTTTTTGAGAACTCAGAGTGAATAAATTGGCCATTTTCATGCACTTTTAACCATTCCATTAATCTTGTGTTTAGGGCCCCTGGAAGCATGAAAATCACTTTAAACATGCTAATTTTAGCTCTAACACTGATGATCCACCTACAAATGTGAACTGACGTTCAAAAATAAAACATTTGAAAACGGACCATTTTCCACATTTCTGAAGCATGACATAATGGGGGGTCTTATCTCTTTTGTCAAAAATCAGCTGTTTTTGCTTGAACATTAAATGCCTCCAAATAGTATTTAATTCACTTCCCGAGCCCCTGGAAGCATGAAAATCACTTTAAACATGCTCATTTTAGCTCTAACACTGATGATCCACCTACAAATGTGAACAGACGTTCAAAAATTAAACATTTGAAAACGGACCATTTTCCACATTTCTGAAGCATGACGTAATGGGGGGGTTATCTCTTTTGTCAAAAATCAGCTGTTTTTGCTTGAACATTAAATGCCTCCAAATAGTATTTAATTCACTTCCCGAGCCCCTGGAAGCATGAAAATCACTTTAAACATGCTAATTTTAGCTCTAACACTGATGATCCAACTACAAATGTGAACTGACATTCAAAAATAAAACATTTGAAAACGGACCATTTTCCACATTTCTGAAGCATGACGTAATGGGGGGGTGTTATCTCTTTGTCGAAAATCAGCCGTTTTTGCTCGAACATTAAATGCCTCCAAATGGTATTTAATTAACTTCCCGGGGTGAAGAAACCCTTTTTGAGAACTCAGAGTGAGTAAATTGGCCATTTTCATGCACTTTTAACCATTCCATAAATCTTGTGTTTAGGGCCCCTGGAAGCATGAAAATCACTTTAAACATGCTAATTTTAGCTCTAACACTGATGATCCACCTACAAATGTGAACTGACGTTCAAAAATAAAACATTCGAAAACGGACCATTTTCCTCATTTCTGAAGCATGACGTAATGGGGGGGTGTTATCTCTTTTGTCAAAAATCAGCTGTTTTTGCTTGAACATTAAATGCCTCCAAATAGTATTTAATTTACTTCCCGAGCCCCTGGAAGCATGAAAATCACTTTAAACATGCTAATTTTAGCTCTAACACTGATGATCCACCTACAAATGTGAACTGACGTTCAAAAATAAAACATTTGAAAACGGACCATTTTCCACATTTCTGAAGCATGACGTAATGGGGGGGTGTTATCTCTTTTGTCGAAAATCAGCCGTTTTTGCTCGAACATTAAATGCCTCCAAATGGTATTTAATTAACTTCTCGGGGTGAAGAAACCCTTTTTGAGAACTCAGAGTGAGTAAATTGGCCATTTTCATGCACTTTTAACCATTCCATAAATCTTGTGTTTAGGGCCCCTGGAAGCATGAAAATCACTTTAAACATGCTAATTTTAGCTCTAACACTGATGATCCACCTACAAATGTGAACTGACGTTCAAAAATAAAACATTTGAAAACGGACCATTTTCCACATTTCTGAAGCATGACATAATGGGGGGTCTTATCTCTTTTGTCAAAAATCAGCTGTTTTTGCTTGAACATTAAATGCCTCCAAATAGTATTTAATTCACTTCCCGAGCCCCTGGAAGCATGAAAATCACTTTAAACATGCTAATTTTAGCTCTAACACTGATGATCCACCTACAAATGTGAACTGACGTTCAAAAATAAAACATTTGAAAACGGACCATTTTCCACATTTCTGAAGCATGACGAAATGGGGGGGTGTTATCTCTTTTGTCAAAAATCAGCTTTTTTTGCTTGAACATTAAATGCCTCCAAATAGTATTTAATTCACTTTCCGAGCCCCTGGAAGCATGAAAATCACTTTAAACATGCTAATTTTAGCTCTAACACTGATGATCCACCTACAAATGTGAACAGACATTCAAAAATAAAACATTTGAAAACGGACCATTTTCCACATTTCTGAAGCATGACGTAATGGGCGGTGTTATCTCTTTTGTCGAAAATCAGCCGTTTTTGCTCGAACATTAAATGCCTCCAAATGGTATTTAATTAACTTCCCGGGGTGAAGAAACCCTTTTTGAGAACTCAGAGTGAGTAAATTGGCCATTTTCATGCACTTTTAACCATTCCATAAATCTTGTGTTTAGGGCCCTTGGAAGCATGAAAATCACTCTAAATATGATAATTTTAGCTCTAACACTGATGATCCACCTACAAATGTGAACTGACGTTCAAAAATAAAACATTTGAAAACGGACCATTTTCCACATTTCTGAAGCAAGACGTAATGGGGGGGGGGTGTTATCTCTTTTGTCAAAAATCAGCTGCTTTTGCTTGAACATTAAATGCCTCCAAATAGTATTTAATTCACTTCCCGAGACCCTGGAAGCATGAAAATCACTTTAAACATGCTAATTTTAGCTCTAACACTGATGATCCACCTACAAATGTGAACTGACGTTCAAAAATAAAACATTTGAAAACGGACCATTTTCCACATTTCAGAAGCATGACGTAATGGGGGGGTGTTATCTCTTTTGTCAAAAATCAGCTGTTTTTGATTGAACATTAAATGCCTCCAAATAGTATTTAATTCACTTCCCGAGCCCCTGGAATCATGAAAATCACTTTAAACATGCTAATTTTAGCTCTAACACTGATGATCCACCTACAAATGTGAACTGTCGTTCAAAAATAAAACATTTGAAAACGGACCATTTTCCACATTTCTGAAGCATGACGTAATGGGGGGGTGTTATCTCTTTGTCGAAAATCAGCCGTTTTTACTCGAACATTAAATGCCTCCAAATGGTATTTAATTAACTTCCTGGGGTGAAGAAACCCTTTTTGAGAACTCAGAGTGAGTAAATTGGCCATTTCCATGCACTTTTAACCATTCCATAAATCTTGTGTTTAGGGCCCCTGGAAGCATGAAAATCACTTTAAACATGCTAATTTTAGCTCTAACACTGATGATCCACCTACAAATGTGAACTGACGTTCAAAAATAAAACATTTGAAAACGGACTATTTTCCACATTTCTGAAGCATGACGTAATGGGGGGGTGTTATCTCTTTTGTCAAAAATCATCTGTTTTTGCTTGAACATTAAATGCCTCCAAATAGTATTTAATTCACTTCCCGAGCCCCTGGAAGCATGAAAATCACTTTAAACATGCTAATTTTAGCTCTAACACTGATGATCCACCTACAAATGTGAACTGGCGTTCAAAAATAAAACATTTGATAACGGACCATTTTCCACATTTCTGAAGCATGACGTAATGGGGGGGGTGTTATCTCTTTTGTCGAAAATCAGCCGTTTTTGCTCGAACATTAAATGCCTCCAAATGGTATTTAATTAACTTCCCGGGGTGAAGAAACCCTTTTTGAAAACTCAGAGTGAGTAAATTGGCCATTTTCATGCACTTTTAACCATTCCATAAATCTTGTGTTTAGGGCCCCTGGAAGCATGCAAATCACTTTAAACATGCTAATTTTAGCTCTAACACTGATGATCCACCTACAAATGTGAACTGACGTTCAAAAATAAAACATTTGAAAACGGACCATTTTCCACATTTCTGAAGCATGACGTAATGGGGGGGTGTTATCTCTTTTGTCAAAAATCAGCTGTTTTTGCTTGAACATTAAATGCCTCCAAATAGTATTTAATTCACTTCCCAAGCCCCTGGAAGCATGAAAATCACTTTAAACATGCTAATTTTAGCTCTAACACTGATGATCCACCTACAAATGTGAACAGACGTTCAAAAATAAAACATTTGAAAACGGACCATTTTCCACATTTCTGAAGCATGACGTAATGGGGGGTGTTATCTCTTTTGTCGAAAATCAGCCGTTTTTGCTCGAACATTAAATGCCTCCAAATGGTATTTAATTAACTTCCCGGGGTGAAGAAACCCTTTTTGAGAACTCAGAGTGAATAAATTGGCCATTTTCATGCACTTTTAACCATTCCATTAATCTTGTGTTTAGGGCCCCTGGAAGCATGAAAATCACTTTAAACATGCTAATTTTAGCTCTAACACTGATGATCCACCTACAAATGTGAACTGACGTTCAAAAATAAAACATTTGAAAACGGACCATTTTCCACATTTCTGAAGCATGACATAATGGGGGGTCTTATCTCTTTTGTCAAAAATCAGCTGTTTTTGCTTGAACATTAAATGCCTCCAAATAGTATTTAATTCACTTCCCGAGCCCCTGGAAGCATGAAAATCACTTTAAACATGCTAATTTTAGCTCTAACACTGATGATCCACCTACAAATGTGAACAGACGTTCAAAAATTAAACATTTAAAAACGGACCATTTTCCACATTTCTGAAGCATGACGTAATGGGGGGGTGTTATCTCTTTTGTCAAAAATCAGCTGTTTTTGCTTGAACATTAAATGCCTCCAAATAGTATTTAATTCACTTCCCGAGCCCCTGGAAGCATGAAAATCACTTTAAACATGCTAATTTTAGCTCTAACACTGATGATCCACCTACAAATGTGAACTGACATTCAAAAATAAAACATTTGAAAACGGACCATTTTCCACATTTCTGAAGCATGACGTAATGGGGGGTGTTATCTCTTTGTCGAAAATCAGCCGTTTTTGCTCGAACATTAAATGCCTCCAAATGGTATTTAATTAACTTCCCGGGGTGAAGAAACCCTTTTTGAGAACTCAGAGTGAGTAAATTGGCCATTTTCATGCACTTTTAACCATTCCATAAATCTTGTGTTTAGGGCCCCTGGAAGCATGAAAATCACTTTAAACATGCTAATTTGAGCTCTAACCCTGATGATCCACCTACAAATGTGAACTGACGTTCAAAAATAAAACATTCGAAAACGGACCATTTTCCACATTTCTGAAGCATGACGTAATGGGGGGGGTGTTATCTCTTTTGTCAAAAATCAGCTGTTTTTGCTTGAACATTAAATGCCTCCAAATAGTATTTAATTTACTTCCCGAGCCCCTGGAAGCATGAAAATCACTTTAAACATGCTAATTTTAGCTCTAACACTGATGATCCACCTACAAATGTGAAATGACGTTCAAAAATAAAACATTTGAAAACGGACCATTTTCCACATTTCTGAAGCATGACGTAATGGGGGGGTGTTATCTCTTTTGTCGAAAATCAGCCGTTTTTGCTCGAACATTAAATGCCTCCAAATGGTATTTAATTAACTTCTCGGGGTGAAGAAACCCTTTTTGAGAACTCAGAGTGAGTAAATTGGCCATTTTCATGCACTTTTAACCATTCCATAAATCTTGTGTTTAGGGCCCCTGGAAGCATGAAAATCACTTTAAACATGCTAATTTTAGCTCTAACACTGATGATCCACCTACAAATGTGAACTGACGTTCAAAAATAAAACATTTGAAAACGGACCATTTTCCACATTTCTGAAGCATGACGTAATGGGGGGGGTGTTATCTCTTTTGTCAAAAATCTGCTTTTTTTGCTTGAACATTAAATGCCTCCAAATAGTATTTAATTCACTTCCCGAGCCCCTGGAAGCATGAAAATCACTTTAAACATGCTAATTTTAGCTCTAACACTGATGATCCACCTACAAATGTGAACAGACGTTCAAAAATAAAACATTTGAAAACGGACCATTTTCCACATTTCTGAAGCATGACGTAATGGGCGGTGTTATCTCTTTTGTCGAAAATCAGCCGTTTTTGCTCGAACATTAAATGCCTCCAAATGGTATTTAATTAACTTCCCGGGGTGAAGAAACCCTTTTTGAGAACTCAGAGTGAGTAAATTGGCTATTTTCATGCACTTTTAACCATTCCATAAATCTTGTGTTTAGGGCCCTTGGAAGCATGAAAATCACTTTAAATATGATAATTTTAGCTCTAACACTGATGATCCACCTACAAATGTGAACTGACGTTCAAAAATAAAACATTTGAAAACGGACCATTTTCCACATTTCTGAAGCATGACGTAATGGGGGGGTGTTATCTCTTTTGTCAAAAATCAGCTGTTTTTGCTTGAACATTAAATGCCTCCAAATAGTATTTAATTTACTTCCCGAGCCCCTGGAAGCATGAAAATCACTTTAAACATGCTAATTTTAGCTCTAACACTGATGATCCACCTACAAATGTGAACTGACGTTCAAAAATAAAACATTTGAAAACGGACCATTTTCCACATTTCTGAAGCATGACGTAATGGGGGGTGTTATCTCTTTTGTTGAAAATCAGCCGTTTTTGCTCGAACATTAAATGCCTCCAAATGGTATTTAATTAACTTCCCGGGGTGAAGAAACCCTTTTTGAGAACTCAGAGTGAGTAAATTGGCCATTTTCATGCACTTTTAACCATTCCATTAATCTTGTGTTTAGGGCCCCTGGAAGCATGAAAATCACTTTAAACATGCTAATTTTAGCTCTAACACTGATGATCCACCTACAAATGTGAACTGACATTCAAAAAAAAAACATTTGAAAACGGACCATTTTCCACATTTCTGAAGCATGACATAATGGGGGGTCTTATCTCTTTTGTCAAAAATCAGCTGTTTTTGCTTGAACATTAAATGCATCCAAATAGTATTTAATTCACTTCCCGAGCCCCTGGAAGCATGAAAATCACTTTAAACATGCTAATTTTAGCTCTAACACTGATGATCCACCTACAAATGTGAACAGACGTTCAAAAATAAAACATTTGAAAACGGACCATTTTCCACATTTCTGAAGCATGACGTAATGGGGGGGTGTTATCTCTTTTGTCAAAAATCAGCTGTTTTTGCTTGAACATTAAATGCCTCCAAATAGTATTTAATTCACTTCCCGAGCCCCTGGAAGCATGAAAATCACTTTAAACATGCTAATTTTAGCTCTAACACTGATGATCCACCTACAAATGTGAACTGACATTCAAAAATAAAACATTTGAAAACGGACCATTTTCCACATTTCTGAAGCATGACGTAATGGGGGGGTGTTATCTCTTTGTCGAAAATCAGCCATTTTTGCTCGAACATTAAATGCCTCCAAATGGTATTTAATTAACTTCCCGGGGTGAAGAAACCCTTTTTGAGAACTCAGAGTGAGTAAATTGGCCATTTTCATGCACTTTTAACCATTCCATAAATCTTGTGTTTAGGGCCCCTGGAAGCATGAAAATCACTTTAAACATGCTAATTTTAGCTCTAACACTGATGATCCACCTACAAATGTGAACTGACGTTCAAAAATAAAACATTTGAAAACGGACCATTTTCCACATTTCTGAAGCATGACGTAATGGGGGGGTGTTATCTCTTTTGTCAAAAATCAGCTGTTTTTGCTTGAACATTAAATGCCTCCAAATAGTATTTAATTTACTTCCCGAGCACCTGGAAGCATGAAAATCACTTTAAACATGCTAATTTTAGCTCTAACACTGATGATCCACCTACAAATGTGAACTGACGTTCAAAAATAAAACATTTGAAAACGGACCATTTTCCACATTTCTGAAGCATGACGTAATGGGGGGGTGTTATCTCTTTTGTTGAAAATCAGCCGTTTTTGCTCGAACATTAAATGCCTCCAAATGGTATTTAATTAACTTCCCGGGGTTGAAGAAACCCTTTTTGAGAACTCAGAGTGAATAAATTGGCCATTTTCATGCACTTTTAACCATTCCATTAATCTTGTGTTTAGGGCCCCTGGAAGCATGAAAATCACGTTAAACATGCTAATTTTAGCTCTAACACTGATGATCCACCTACAAATGTGAACTGACGTTCAAAAATAAAACATTTGAAAACGGACCATTTTCCACATTTCTGAAGCATGACATAATGGGGGGTCTTATCTCTTTTGTCAAAAATCAGCTGTTTTTGCTTGAACATTAAATGCCTCCAAATAGTATTTAATTCACTTCCCGAGCCCCTGGAAGCATGAAAATCACTTTAAACATGCTAATTTTAGCTCTAACACTGATGATCCACCTACAAATGTGAACAGACGTTCAAAAATTAAACATTTGAAAACGGACCATTTTCCACATTTCTGAAGCATGACGTAATGGGGGGGTGTTATCTCTTTTGTCAAAAATCAGCTGTTTTTGCTTGAACATTAAATGCCTCCAAATAGTATTTAATTCACTTCCCGAGCCCCTGGAAGCATGAACATCACTTTAAACATGCTAATTTTAGCTCTAACACTGATGATCCACCTACAAATGTGAACTGACATTCAAAAATAAAACATTTGAAAACGGACCATTTTCCACATTTCTGAAGCATGACGTAATGGGGGGGTGTTATCTCTTTGTCGAAAATCAGCCGTTTTTGCTCGAACATTAAATGCCTCCAAATGGTATTTAATTAACTTCCCGGGGTGAAGAAACCCTTTTTGAGAACTCAGAGTGAGTAAATTGGCCATTTTCATGCACTTTTAACCATTCCATAAATCTTGTGTTTAGGGCCCCTGGAAGCATGAAAATCACTTTAAACATGCTAATTTGAGCTCTAACCCTGATGATCCACCTACAAATGTGAACTGACGTTCAAAAATAAAACATTCGAAAACGGACCATTTTCCACATTTCTGAAGCATGACGTAATGGGGGGGGTGTTATCTCTTTTGTCAAAAATCAGCTGTTTTTGCTTGAACATTAAATGCCTCCAAATAGTATTTAATTTACTTCCCGAGCCCCTGGAAGCATGAAAATCACTTTAAACATGCTAATTTTAGCTCTAACACTGATGATCCACCTACAAATGTGAAATGACGTTCAAAAATAAAACATTTGAAAACGGACCATTTTCCACATTTCTGAAGCATGACGTAATGGGGGGGTGTTATCTCTTTTGTCGAAAATCAGCCGTTTTTGCTCGAACATTAAATGCCTCCAAATGGTATTTAATTAACTTCTCGGGGTGAAGAAACCCTTTTTGAGAACTCAGAGTGAGTAAATTGGCCATTTTCATGCACTTTTAACCATTCCATAAATCTTGTGTTTAGGGCCCCTGGAAGCATGAAAATCACTTTAAACATGCTAATTTTAGCTCTAACACTGATGATCCACCTACAAATGTGAACTGACGTTCAAAAATAAAACATTTGAAAACGGACCATTTTCCACATTTCTGAAGCATGACGTAATGGGGGGGGTGTTATCTCTTTTGTCAAAAATCAGCTTTTTTTGCTTGAACATTAAATGCCTCCAAATAGTATTTAATTCACTTCCCGAGCCCCTGGAAGCATGAAAATCACTTTAAACATGCTAATTTTAGCTCTAACACTGATGATCCACCTACAAATGTGAACAGACGTTCAAAAATAAAACATTTGAAAACGGACCATTTTCCACATTTCTGAAGCATGACGTAATGGGCGGTGTTATCTCTTTTGTCGAAAATCAGCCGTTTTTGCTCGAACATTAAATGCCTCCAAATGGTATTTAATTAACTTCCCGGGGTGAAGAAACCCTTTTTGAGAACTCAGAGTGAGTAAATTGGCTATTTTCATGCACTTTTAACCATTCCATAAATCTTGTGTTTAGGCCCTTGGAAGCATGAAAATCACTTTAAATATGATAATTTTAGCTCTAACACTGATGATCCACCTACAAATGTGAACTGACGTTCAAAAATAAAACATTTGAAAACGGACCATTTTCCACATTTCTGAAGCATGACGTAATGGGGGGGTGTTATCTCTTTTGTCAAAAATCAGCTGTTTTTGCTTGAACATTAAATGCCTCCAAATAGTATTTAATTTACTTCCCGAGCCCCTGGAAGCATGAAAATCACTTTAAACATGCTAATTTTAGCTCTAACACTGATGATCCACCTACAAATGTGAACTGACGTTCAAAAATAAAACATTTGAAAACGGACCATTTTCCACATTTCTGAAGCATGACGTAATGGGGGGTGTTATCTCTTTTGTTGAAAATCAGCCGTTTTTGCTCGAACATTAAATGCCTCCAAATGGTATTTAATTAACTTCCCGGGGTGAAGAAACCCTTTTTGAGAACTCAGAGTGAGTAAATTGGCCATTTTCATGCACTTTTAACCATTCCATTAATCTTGTGTTTAGGGCCCCTGGAAGCATGAAAATCACTTTAAACATGCTAATTTTAGCTCTAACACTGATGATCCACCTACAAATGTGAACTGACATTCAAAAATAAAACATTTGAAAACGGACCATTTTCCACATTTCTGAAGCATGACATAATGGGGGGTCTTATCTCTTTTGTCAAAAATCAGCTGTTTTTTCTTGAACATTAAATGCCTCCAAATAGTATTTAATTCACTTCCCGAGCCCCTGGAAGCATGAAAATCACTTTAAACATGCTAATTTTAGCTCTAACACTGATGATCCACCTACAAATGTGAACAGACGTTCAAAAATAAAACATTTGAAAACGGACCATTTTCCACATTTCTGAAGCATGACGTAACGGGGGGGTGTTACCTCTTTTGTCAAAAATCAGCTGTTTTTGCTTGAACATTAAATGCCTCCAAATAGTATTTAATTCACTTCCCGAGCCCCTGGAAGCATGAAAATCACTTTAAACATGCTAATTTTAGCTCTAACACTGATGATCCACCTACAAATGTGAACTGACATTCAAAAATAAAACATTTGAAAACGGACCATTTTCCAATTTTCTGAAGCATGACGTAATGGGGGGGTGTTATCTCTTTGTTGAAAATCAGCCGTTTTTGCTCGAACATTAAATGCCTCCAAATGGTATTTAATTAACTTCCCGGGGTGAAGAAACCCTTTTTGAGAACTCAGAGTGAGTAAATTGGCTATTTTCATGCACTTTTAACCATTCCATAAATCTTGTGTTTAGGGCCCTTGGAAGCATGAAAATCACTTTAAATATGATAATTTTAGCTCTAACACTGATGATCCACCTACAAATGTGAACTGACGTTCAAAAATAAAACATTTGAAAACGGACCATTTTCCACATTTCTGAAGCAAGACGTAATGGGGGGGGGTGTTATCTCTTTTGTCAAAAATCAGCTGTTTTTGCTTGAACATTAAATGCCTCCAAATAGTATTTAATTCACTTCCCGAGACCCTGGAAGCATGAAAATCACTTTAAACATGCTAATTTTAGCTCTAACACTGATGATCCACCTACAAATGTGAACTGACGTTCAAAAATAAAACATTTGAAAACGGACCATTTTCCACATTTCTGAAGCATGACGTAATGGGGGGGGTGTTATCTCTTTTGTTGAAAATCAGCCATTTTTGCTCGAACATTAAATGCCTCCAAATGGTATTTAATTAACTTCCCGGGGTGAAGAAACCCTTTTTGAGAACTCAGAGTGAGTAAATTGGCCATTTTCATGCAACTTTTAACCATTCCATTAATCTTGTGTTTAGGGCCCCTGGAAGCATGAAAATCACTTTAAACATGCTAATTGTAGCTCTAACACTGATGATCCACCTACAAATGTGAACTGACGTTCAAAAATAAAACATTTGAAAACGGACCATTTTCCACATTTCAGAAGCATGACGTAATGGGGGGGGTGTTATCTCTTTTGTCAAAAATCAGCTTTTTTTGCTTGAACATTAAATGCCTCCAAATAGTATTTAATTCACTTCCCGAGCCCCTGGAAGCATGAAAATCACTTTAAACATGCTAATTTTAGCTCTAACACTGATGATCCACCTACAAATGTGAACAGACGTTCAAAAATAAAACATTTGAAAACGGACCATTTTCCACATTTCTGAAGCATGACGTAATGGGCGGTGTTATCTCTTTTGTCGAAAATCAGCCGTTTTTGCTCGAACATTAAATGCCTCCAAATGGTATTTAATTAACTTCCCGGGGTGAAGAAACCCTTTTTGAGAACTCAGAGTGAGTAAATTGGCTATTTTCATGCACTTTTAACCATTCCATAAATCTTGTGTTTAGGGCCCTTGGAAGCATGAAAATCACTTTAAATATGATAATTTTAGCTCTAACACTGATGATCCACCTACAAATGTGAACTGACGTTCAAAAATAAAACATTTGAAAACGGACCATTTTCCACATTTCTGAAGCATGACGTAATGGGGGGGTGTTATCTCTTTTGTCAAAAATCAGCTGTTTTTGCTTGAACATTAAATGCCTCCAAATAGTATTTAATTTACTTCCCGAGCCCCTGGAAGCATGAAAATCACTTTAAACATGCTAATTTTAGCTCTAACACTGATGATCCACCTACAAATGTGAACTGACGTTCAAAAATAAAACATTTGAAAACGGACCATTTTCCACATTTCTGAAGCATGACGTAATGGGGGGTGTTATCTCTTTTGTTGAAAATCAGCCGTTTTTGCTCGAACATTAAATGCCTCCAAATAGTATTTAATTCACTTCCCGAGCCCCTGGAAGCATGAAAATCACTTTAAACATGCTAATTTTAGCTCTAACACTGATGATCCACCTACAAATGTGAACTGACATTCAAAAATAAAACATTTGAAAACGGACCATTTTCCAATTTTCTGAAGCATGACGTAATGGGGGGGTGTTATCTCTTTGTTGAAAATCAGCCGTTTTTGCTCGAACATTAAATGCCTCCAAATGGTATTTAATTAACTTCCCGGGGTGAAGAAACCCTTTTTGAGAACTCAGAGTGAGTAAATTGGCCATTTTCATGCACTTTTAACCATTCCATAAATCTTGTGTTTAGGGCCCCTGGAAGCATGAAAATCACTTTAAACATGCTAATTTTAGCTCTAACACTGATGATCCACCTACAAATGTGAACTGACGTTCAAAAATAAAACATTCGAAAACGGACCATTTTCCACATTTCTGAAGCATGACGTAATGGGGGGGGTGTTATCTCTTTTGTCAAAAATCAGCTTTTTTTGCTTGAACATTAAATGCCTCCAAATAGTATTTAATTCACTTCCCGAGCCCCTGGAAGCATGAAAATCACTTTAAACATGCTAATTTTAGCTCTAACACTGATGATCCACCTACAAATGTGAACAGACGTTCAAAAATAAAACATTTGAAAACGGACCATTTTCCACATTTCTGAAGCATGACGTAATGGGCGGTGTTATCTCTTTTGTCGAAAATCAGCCGTTTTTGCTCGAACATTAAATGCCTCCAAATGGTATTTAATTAACTTCCCGGGGTGAAGAAACCCTTTTTGAGAACTCAGAGTGAGTAAATTGGCTATTTTCATGCACTTTTAACCATTCCATAAATCTTGTGTTTAGGGCCCTTGGAAGCATGAAAATCACTTTAAATATGATAATTTTAGCTCTAACACTGATGATCCACCTACAAATGTGAACTGACGTTCAAAAATAAAACATTTGAAAACGGACCATTTTCCACATTTCTGAAGCAAGACGTAATGGGGGGGGGTGTTATCTCTTTTGTCAAAAATCAGCTGTTTTTGCTTGAACATTAAATGCCTCCAAATAGTATTTAATTCACTTCCCGAGACCCTGGAAGCATGAAAATCACTTTAAACATGCTAATTTTAGCTCTAACACTGATGATCCACCTACAAATGTGAACTGACGTTCAAAAATAAAACATTTGAAAACGGACCATTTTCCACATTTCTGAAGCATGACGTAATGGGGGGGGTGTTATCTCTTTTGTTGAAAATCAGCCATTTTTGCTCGAACATTAAATGCCTCCAAATGGTATTTAATTAACTTCCCGGGGTGAAGAAACCCTTTTTGAGAACTCAGAGTGAGTAAATTGGCCATTTTCATGCAACTTTTAACCATTCCATTAATCTTGTGTTTAGGGCCCCTGGAAGCATGAAAATCACTTTAAACATGCTAATTGTAGCTCTAACACTGATGATCCACCTACAAATGTGAACTGACGTTCAAAAATAAAACATTTGAAAACGGACCATTTTCCACATTTCAGAAGCATGACGTAATGGGGGGGGTGTTATCTCTTTTGTCAAAAATCAGCTGTTTTTGATTGAACATTAAATGCCTCCAAATAGTATTTAATTCACTTCCCGAGCCCCTGGAATCATGAAAATCACTTTAAACATGCTAATTTTAGCTCTAACACTGATGATCCACCTACAAATGTGAACTGACGTTCAAAAATAAAACATTTGAAAACGGACCATTTTCCACATTTCTGAAGCATGACGTAATGGGGGGGTGTTATCTCTTTGACGAAAATCAGCCATTTTTACTCGAACATTAAATGCCTCCAAATGGTATTTAATTAACTTCCCGGGGTGAAGAAACCCTTTTTGAGAACTCAGAGTGAGTAAATTGGCCATTTTCATGCACTTTTAACCATTCCATAAATCTTGTGTTTAGGGCCCCTGGAAGCATGAAAATCACTTTAAACATGCTAATTTTAGCTCTAACACTGATGATCCACCTACAAATGTGAACTGACGTTCAAAAATAAAACATTTGAAAACGGACCATTTTCCACATTTCTGAAGCATGACGTAATGGGGGGGTGTTATCTCTTTTGTCGAAAATCAGCCGTTTTTGCTCGAACATTAAATGCCTCCAAATGGTATTTAATTAACTTCCCGGGGTGAAGAAACCCTTTTTGAAAACTCAGAGTGAGTAAATTGGCCATTTTCATGCACTTTTAACCATTCCATAAATCTTGTGTTTAGGGCCCCTGGAAGCATGAAAATCACTTTAAACATGCTAATTTTAGCTCTAACACTGATGATCCACCTACAAATGTGAACTGACGTTCAAAAATAAAACATTTGAAAACGGACCATATTCCACATTTCAGAAGCATGACGTAATGGGGGGGTGTTATCTCTTTTGTCAAAAATCAGCTGTTTTTGCTTGAACATTAAATGCCTCCAAATAGTATTTAATTCACTTCCCGAGCCCCTGGAAGCATGAAAATCACTTTAAACATGCTAATTTTAGCTCTAACACTGATGATCCACCTACAAATGTGAACTGACGTTCAAAAATAAAACATTTGAAAACGGACCATTTTCCACATTTCTGAGGCATGACGTAATGGGGGGGTGTTATCTCTTTTGTTGAAAATCAGCCATTTTTGCTCGAACATTAAATGCCTCCAAATGGTATTTAATTAACTTCCCGGGGTGAAGAAACCCTTTTTGAGAACTCAGAGTGAGTAAATTGGCCATTTTCATGCACTTTTAACCATTCCATTAATCTTGTGTTTAGGGCCCCTGGAAGCATGAAAATCACTTTAAACATGCTAATTTTAGCTCTAACACTGATGATCCACCTACAAATGTGAACTGACGTTCAAAAATAAAACATTTGAAAACGGACCATTTTCCACATTTCTGAAGCATGACATAATGGGGGGTCTTATCTCTTTTGTCAAAAATCAGCAGTTTTTGATTAAACATTAAATGCCTCCAAATAGTATTTAATTCACTTCCCGAGCCCCTGGAAGCATGAAAATCACTTTAAACATGCTAATTTTAGCTCTAACACTGATGATCCACCTACAAATGTGAACTGACGTTTAAAAATAAAACATTTGAAAACGGACCATTTTCCACATTTCTGAAGCATGACGTAATGGGGGGGTGTTATCTCTTTTGTCGAAAATCAGCTGTTTTTGCTCGAACATTAAATGCCTCCAAATGGTATTTAATTAACTTCCCGGGGTGAAATACCCTTTTTGAGAACTCAGAGTGAGTAAATTGGCCATTTTCATGCACTTTTAACCATTCCATAAATCTTGTGTTTAGGGCCCCTGGAAGCATGAAAATCACTTTAAACATGCTAATTTTAGCTCTAACACTGATGATCCACCTACAAATGTGAACTGACGTTCAAAAATAAAACATTTGAAAACGGACCATTTTCCACATTTCTGAAGCATGACGTAATGGGGGGGTGTTATCTCTTTTGTCAAAAATCAGCTGTTTTTGCTTGAACATTAAATGCCTCCAAATAGTATTTAATTCACTTCCCGAGCCCCTGGAAGCATGAAAATCACTTTAAACATGCTAATTTTAGCTCTAACACTGATGATCCACCTACAAATGTGAACTGACATTCAAAAATAAAACATTTGAAAACGGACCATTTTCCACATTTCTGAAGCATGACGTAATGGGGGGGTGTTATCTCTTTGTCGAAAATCAGCCATTTTTGCTCGAACATTAAATGCCTCCAAATGGTATTTAATTAACTTCCCGGGGTGAAGAAACCCTTTTTGAGAACTCAGAGTGAGTAAATTGGCCATTTTCATGCACTTTTAACCATTCCATAAATCTTGTGTTTAGGGCCCCTGGAAGCATGAAAATCACTTTAAACATGCTAATTTTAGCTCTAACACTGATGATCCACCTACAAATGTGAACTGACGTTCAAAAATAAAACATTTGAAAACGGACCATTTTCCACATTTCTGAAGCATGACGTAATGGGGGGGTGTTATCTCTTTTGTCAAAAATCAGCTGTTTTTGCTTGAACATTAAATGCCTCCAAATAGTATTTAATTTACTTCCCGAGCCCCTGGAAGCATGAAAATCACTTTAAACATGCTAATTTTAGCTCTAACACTGATGATCCACCTACAAATGTGAACTGACGTTCAAAAATAAAACATTTGAAAACGGACCATTTTCCACATTTCTGAAGCATGACGTAATGGGGGGGTGTTATCTCTTTTGTTGAAAATCAGCCGTTTTTGCTCGAACATTAAATGCCTCCAAATGGTATTTAATTAACTTCCCGGGGTTGAAGAAACCCTTTTTGAGAACTCAGAGTGAATAAATTGGCCATTTTCATGCACTTTTAACCATTCCATTAATCTTGTGTTTAGGGCCCCTGGAAGCATGAAAATCACTTTAAACATGCTAATTTTAGCTCTAACACTGATGATCCACCTACAAATGTGAACTGACGTTCAAAAATAAAACATTTGAAAACGGACCATTTTCCACATTTCTGAAGCATGACATAATGGGGGGTCTTATCTCTTTTGTCAAAAATCAGCTGTTTTTGCTTGAACATTAAATGCCTCCAAATAGTATTTAATTCACTTCCCGAGCCCCTGGAAGCATGAAAATCACTTTAAACATGCTAATTTTAGCTCTAACACTGATGATCCACCTACAAATGTGAACAGACGTTCAAAAATTAAACATTTGAAAACGGACCATTTTCCACATTTCTGAAGCATGACGTAATGGGGGGGTGTTATCTCTTTTGTCAAAAATCAGCTGTTTTTGCTTGAACATTAAATGCCTCCAAATAGTATTTAATTCACTTCCCGAGCCCCTGGAAGCATGAAAATCACTTTAAACATGCTAATTTTAGCTCTAACACTGATGATCCACCTACAAATGTGAACTGACATTCAAAAATAAAACATTTGAAAACGGACCATTTTCCACATTTCTGAAGCATGACGTAATGGGGGGGTGTTATCTCTTTGTCGAAAATCAGCCGTTTTTGCTCGAACATTAAATGCCTCCAAATGGTATTTAATTAACTTCCCGGGGTGAAGAAACCCTTTTTGAGAACTCAGAGTGAGTAAATTGGCCATTTTCATGCACTTTTAACCATTCCATAAATCTTGTGTTTAGGGCCCCTGGAAGCATGAAAATCACTTTAAACATGCTAATTTGAGCTCTAACCCTGATGATCCACCTACAAATGTGAACTGACGTTCAAAAATAAAACATTCGAAAACGGACCATTTTCCACATTTCTGAAGCATGACGTAATGGGGGGGGTGTTATCTCTTTTGTCAAAAATCAGCTGTTTTTGCTTGAACATTAAATGCCTCCAAATAGTATTTAATTTACTTCCCGAGCCCCTGGAAGCATGAAAATCACTTTAAACATGCTAATTTTAGCTCTAACACTGATGATCCACCTACAAATGTGAAATGACGTTCAAAAATAAAACATTTGAAAACGGACCATTTTCCACATTTCTGAAGCATGACGTAATGGGGGGGTGTTATCTCTTTTGTCGAAAATCAGCCGTTTTTGCTCGAACATTAAATGCCTCCAAATGGTATTTAATTAACTTCTCGGGGTGAAGAAACCCTTTTTGAGAACTCAGAGTGAGTAAATTGGCCATTTTCATGCACTTTTAACCATTCCATAAATCTTGTGTTTAGGGCCCCTGGAAGCATGAAAATCACTTTAAACATGCTAATTTTAGCTCTAACACTGATGATCCACCTACAAATGTGAACTGACGTTCAAAAATAAAACATTTGAAAACGGACCATTTTCCACATTTCTGAAGCATGACGTAATGGGGGGGGTGTTATCTCTTTTGTCAAAAATCAGCTTTTTTTGTTTGAACATTAAATGCCTCCAAATAGTATTTAATTCACTTCCCGAGCCCCTGGAAGCATGAAAATCACTTTAAACATGCTAATTTTAGCTCTAACACTGATGATCCACCTACAAATGTGAACAGACGTTCAAAAATAAAACATTTGAAAACGGACCATTTTCCACATTTCTGAAGCATGACGTAATGGGCGGTGTTATCTCTTTTGTCGAAAATCAGCCGTTTTTGCTCGAACATTAAATGCCTCCAAATGGTATTTAATTAACTTCCCGGGGTGAAGAAACCCTTTTTGAGAACTCAGAGTGAGTAAATTGGCTATTTTCATGCACTTTTAACCATTCCATAAATCTTGTGTTTAGGGCCCTTGGAAGCATGAAAATCACTTTAAATATGATAATTTTAGCTCTAACACTGATGATCCACCTACAAATGTGAACTGACGTTCAAAAATAAAACATTTGAAAACGGACCATTTTCCACATTTCTGAAGCATGACGTAATGGGGGGGTGTTATCTCTTTTGTCAAAAATCAGCTGTTTTTGCTTGAACATTAAATGCCTCCAAATAGTATTTAATTTACTTCCCGAGCCCCTGGAAGCATGAAAATCACTTTAAACATGCTAATTTTAGCTCTAACACTGATGATCCACCTACAAATGTGAACTGACGTTCAAAAATAAAACATTTGAAAACGGACCATTTTCCACATTTCTGAAGCATGACGTAATGGGGGGTGTTATCTCTTTTGTTGAAAATCAGCCGTTTTTGCTCGAACATTAAATGCCTCCAAATGGTATTTAATTAACTTCCCGGGGTGAAGAAACCCTTTTTGAGAACTCAGAGTGAGTAAATTGGCCATTTTCATGCACTTTTAACCATTCCATTAATCTTGTGTTTAGGGCCCCTGGAAGCATGAAAATCACTTTAAACATGCTAATTTTAGCTCTAACACTGATGATCCACCTACAAATGTGAACTGACATTCAAAAATAAAACATTTGAAAACGGACCATTTTCCACATTTCTGAAGCATGACATAATGGGGGGTCTTATCTCTTTTGTCAAAAATCAGCTGTTTTTTCTTGAACATTAAATGCCTCCAAATAGTATTTAATTCACTTCCCGAGCCCCTGGAAGCATGAAAATCACTTTAAACATGCTAATTTTAGCTCTAACACTGATGATCCACCTACAAATGTGAACAGACGTTCAAAAATAAAACATTTGAAAACGGACCATTTTCCACATTTCTGAAGCATGACGTAACGGGGGGGTGTTACCTCTTTTGTCAAAAATCAGCTGTTTTTGCTTGAACATTAAATGCCTCCAAATAGTATTTAATTCACTTCCCGAGCCCCTGGAAGCATGAAAATCACTTTAAACATGCTAATTTTAGCTCTAACACTGATGATCCACCTACAAATGTGAACTGACATTCAAAAATAAAACATTTGAAAACGGACCATTTTCCAATTTTCTGAAGCATGACGTAATGGGGGGGTGTTATCTCTTTGTTGAAAATCAGCCGTTTTTGCTCGAACATTAAATGCCTCCAAATGGTATTTAATTAACTTCCCGGGGTGAAGAAACCCTTTTTGAGAACTCAGAGTGAGTAAATTGGCCATTTTCATGCACTTTTAACCATTCCATAAATCTTGTGTTTAGGGCCCCTGGAAGCATGAAAATCACTTTAAACATGCTAATTTTAGCTCTAACACTGATGATCCACCTACAAATGTGAACTGACGTTCAAAAATAAAACATTCGAAAACGGACCATTTTCCACATTTCTGAAGCATGACGTAATGGGGGGGGTGTTATCTCTTTTGTCAAAAATCAGCTTTTTTTGCTTGAACATTAAATGCCTCCAAATAGTATTTAATTCACTTCCCGAGCCCCTGGAAGCATGAAAATCACTTTAAACATGCTAATTTTAGCTCTAACACTGATGATCCACCTACAAATGTGAACAGACGTTCAAAAATAAAACATTTGAAAACGGACCATTTTCCACATTTCTGAAGCATGACGTAATGGGCGGTGTTATCTCTTTTGTCGAAAATCAGCCGTTTTTGCTCGAACATTAAATGCCTCCAAATGGTATTTAATTAACTTCCCGGGGTGAAGAAACCCTTTTTGAGAACTCAGAGTGAGTAAATTGGCTATTTTCATGCACTTTTAACCATTCCATAAATCTTGTGTTTAGGGCCCTTGGAAGCATGAAAATCACTTTAAATATGATAATTTTAGCTCTAACACTGATGATCCACCTACAAATGTGAACTGACGTTCAAAAATAAAACATTTGAAAACGGACCATTTTCCACATTTCTGAAGCAAGACGTAATGGGGGGGGGTGTTATCTCTTTTGTCAAAAATCAGCTGTTTTTGCTTGAACATTAAATGCCTCCAAATAGTATTTAATTCACTTCCCGAGACCCTGGAAGCATGAAAATCACTTTAAACATGCTAATTTTAGCTCTAACACTGATGATCCACCTACAAATGTGAACTGACGTTCAAAAATAAAACATTTGAAAACGGACCATTTTCCACATTTCTGAAGCATGACGTAATGGGGGGGTGTTATCTCTTTTGTTGAAAATCAGCCATTTTTGCTCGAACATTAAATGCCTCCAAATGGTATTTAATTAACTTCCCGGGGTGAAGAAACCCTTTTTGAGAACTCAGAGTGAGTAAATTGGCCATTTTCATGCAACTTTTAACCATTCCATTAATCTTGTGTTTAGGGCCCCTGGAAGCATGAAAATCACTTTAAACATGCTAATTGTAGCTCTAACACTGATGATCCACCTACAAATGTGAACTGACGTTCAAAAATAAAACATTTGAAAACGGACCATTTTCCACATTTCTGAAGCAAGACGTAATGGGGGGGGTGTTATCTCTTTTGTCAAAAATCAGCTGTTTTTGCTTGAACATTAAATGCCTCCAAATAGTATTTAATTCACTTCCCGAGACCCTGGAAGCATGAAAATCACTTTAAACATGCTAATTTTAGCTCTAACACTGATGATCCACCTACAAATGTGAACTGACGTTCAAGAATAAAACATTTGAAAACGGACCATTTTCCACATTTCTGAAGCATGACATAATGGGGGGGTCTTATCTCTTTTGTCAAAAATCAGCAGTTTTTGATTAAACATTAAATGCCTCCAAATAGTATTTAATTCACTTCCCGAGCCCCTGGAAGCATGAAAATCACTTTAAACATGCTAATTTTAGCTCTAACACTGATGATCCACCTACAAATGTGAACTGACGTTCAAAAATAAAACATTTGAAAACGGACCATTTTCCACATTTCTGAAGCATGACGTAATGGGGGGGTGTTATCTCTTTTGTCGAAAATCAGCTGTTTTTGCTCGAACATTAAATGCCTCCAAATGGTATTTAATTAACTTCCCGGGGTGAAATACCCTTTTTGAGTACTCAGAGTGAGTAAATTGGCCATTTTCATGCACTTTTAACCATTCCATAAATCTTGTGTTTAGGGCCCCTGGAAGCATGAAAATCACTTTAAACATGCTAATTTTAGCTCTAACACTGATGATCCACCTACAAATGTGAACTGACGTTCAAAAATAAAACATTCGAAAACGGACCATTTTCCACATTTCTGAAGCATGACGTAATGGGGGGGGTGTTATCTCTTTTGTCAAAAATCAGCTTTTTTTGCTTGAACATTAAATGCCTCCAAATAGTATTTAATTCACTTCCCGAGCCCCTGGAAGCATGAAAATCACTTTAAACATGCTAATTTTAGCTCTAACACTGATGATCCACCTACAAATGTGAACAGACGTTCAAAAATAAAACATTTGAAAACGGACCATTTTCCACATTTCTGAAGCATGACGTAATGGGCGGTGTTATCTCTTTTGTCGAAAATCAGCCGTTTTTGCTCGAACATTAAATGCCTCCAAATGGTATTTAATTAACTTCCCGGGGTGAAGAAACCCTTTTTGAGAACTCAGAGTGAGTAAATTGGCTATTTTCATGCACTTTTAACCATTCCATAAATCTTGTGTTTAGGGCCCTTGGAAGCATGAAAATCACTTTAAATATGATAATTTTAGCTCTAACACTGATGATCCACCTACAAATGTGAACTGACGTTCAAAAATAAAACATTTGAAAACGGACCATTTTCCACATTTCTGAAGCAAGACGTAATGGGGGGGGGTGTTATCTCTTTTGTCAAAAATCAGCTGTTTTTGCTTGAACATTAAATGCCTCCAAATAGTATTTAATTCACTTCCCGAGACCCTGGAAGCATGAAAATCACTTTAAACATGCTAATTTTAGCTCTAACACTGATGATCCACCTACAAATGTGAACTGACGTTCAAAAATAAAACATTTGAAAACGGACCATTTTCCACATTTCTGAAGCATGACGTAATGGGGGGGTGTTATCTCTTTTGTTGAAAATCAGCCATTTTTGCTCGAACATTAAATGCCTCCAAATGGTATTTAATTAACTTCCCGGGGTGAAGAAACCCTTTTTGAGAACTCAGAGTGAGTAAATTGGCCATTTTCATGCAACTTTTAACCATTCCATTAATCTTGTGTTTAGGGCCCCTGGAAGCATGAAAATCACTTTAAACATGCTAATTGTAGCTCTAACACTGATGATCCACCTACAAATGTGAACTGACGTTCAAAAATAAAACATTTGAAAACGGACCATTTTCCACATTTCTGAAGCAAGACGTAATGGGGGGGGTGTTATCTCTTTTGTCAAAAATCAGCTGTTTTTGCTTGAACATTAAATGCCTCCAAATAGTATTTAATTCACTTCCCGAGACCCTGGAAGCATGAAAATCACTTTAAACATGCTAATTTTAGCTCTAACACTGATGATCCACCTACAAATGTGAACTGACGTTCAAGAATAAAACATTTGAAAACGGACCATTTTCCACATTTCTGAAGCATGACATAATGGGGGGGTCTTATCTCTTTTGTCAAAAATCAGCAGTTTTTGATTAAACATTAAATGCCTCCAAATAGTATTTAATTCACTTCCCGAGCCCCTGGAAGCATGAAAATCACTTTAAACATGCTAATTTTAGCTCTAACACTGATGATCCACCTACAAATGTGAACTGACGTTCAAAAATAAAACATTTGAAAACGGACCATTTTCCACATTTCTGAAGCATGACGTAATGGGGGGGTGTTATCTCTTTTGTCGAAAATCAGCTGTTTTTGCTCGAACATTAAATGCCTCCAAATGGTATTTAATTAACTTCCCGGGGTGAAATACCCTTTTTGAGTACTCAGAGTGAGTAAATTGGCCATTTTCATGCACTTTTAACCATTCCATAAATCTTGTGTTTAGGGCCCCTGGAAGCATGAAAATCACTTTAAACATGCTAATTTTAGCTCTAACACTGATGATCCACCTACAAATGTGAACTGACGTTCAAAAATAAAACATTTGAAAACGGACCATTTTCCACATTTCTGAAGCATGACGAAATGGGGGGGGGTTATCTCTTTTGTCAAAAATCAGCTGTTTTTGATTGAACATTAAATGCCTCCAAATAGTATTTAATTCACTTCCCGAGCCCCTGGAAGCATGAAAATCACTTTAAACATGCTAATTTTAGCTCTAACACTGATGATCCACCTACAAATGTGAACTGACGTTCAAAAATATAACATTTGAAAACGGACCATTTTGCACATTTCTGAAGCATGACGTAATGGGGGGGTGTTATCTCTTTTGTTGAAAATCAGCCGTTTTTGCTCGAACATTAAATGCCTCCAAATGGTATTTAATTAACTTCCCGGGGTGAAGAAACCCTTTTTGAGAACTCAGAGTGAGTAAATTGGCCATTTTCATGCACTTTTAACCATTCCATTAATCTTGTGTTTAGGGCCCCTGGAAGCATGAAAATCTATTTAAACATGCTAATTTGAGCTCTAACACTGATGATCCACCTACAAATGTGAACTGACGTTCAAAAATAAAACATTTGAAAACGGACCATTTTCCACATTTCTGAAGCATGACGTAATGTGGGGGTGTTATCTCTTTTGTCGAAAATCAGCTGTTTTTGCTTGAACATTAAATGCCTCCAAATAGTATTTAAATCACTTCCCGAGCCCCTGGAAGCATGAAAATCACTTTAAACATGCTAATTTTAGCTCTAACACTGATGATCCACCTACAAATGTGAACTGACGTTCAAAAATAAAACATTTGAAAATGGACCATTTTCCACATTTCTGAAGCATGACGTAATGGGGGGGTGTTATCTCTTTTGTCGAAAATCAGCCGTTTTTGCTCGAACATTAAATGCCTCCAAATGGTATTTAATTAACTTCTCGGGGTGAAGAAACCCTTTTTGAGAACTCAGAGTGAGTAAATTGGCCATTTTCATGCACTTTTAACCATTCCATAAATCTTGTGTTTAGGGCCCCTGGAAGCATGAAAATCACTTTAAACATGCTAATTTTAGCTCTAACACTGATGATCCACCTACAAATGTTAAATGACGTTCAAAAATAAAACATTTGAAAACGGACCATTTTCCACATTTCTGAAGCATGACGTAATGGGGGGGGTGTTATCTCTTTTGTCAAAAATCAGCTTTTTTTGCTTGAACATTAAATGCCTCCAAATAGTATTTAATTCACTTCCCGAGACCCTGGAAGCATGAAAATCACTTTAAACATGCTAATTTTAGCTCTAACACTGATGATCCACCTACAAATGTGAACTGACCTTCAAAAATAAAACATTTGAAAACGGACCATTTTCCACATTTCTGAAGCATGACGTAATGGGGGGGTGTTATCTATTTTGTCAAAAATCAGCTGTTTTTGCTTGAACATTAAATGCCTCCAAATAGTATTTAATTCACTTCCCGAGCCCCTGGAAGCATGAAAATCACTTTAAACATGCTAATTTTAGCTCTAACACTGATGATCCACCTACAAATGTGAACTGACGTTCAAAAATAAAACATTTGAAAACGGACCATTTTCCACATTTCTGAAGCATGACGTAATGGGGGGGTGTTATCTCTTTTGTCGAAAATCAGCCGTTTTTGCTCGAACATTAAATGCCTCCAAATGGTATTTAATTAACTTCCCGGGGTGAAGAAACCCTTTTTGAAAACTCAGAGTGAGTAAATTGGCCATTTTCATGCACTTTTAACCATTCCATAAATCTTGTGTTTAGGGCCCCTGGAAGCATGAAAATCACTTTAAACATGCTAATTTTAGCTCTAACACTGATGATCCACCTACAAATGTGAACTGACGTTCAAAAATAAAACATTTGAAAACGGACCATATTCCACATTTCTGAAGCATGACGTAATGGGGGGGTGTTATCTCTTTTGTCAAAAATCAGCTGTTTTTGCTTGAACATTAAATGCCTCCAAATAGTATTTAATTCACTTCCCGAGCCCCTGGAAGCATGAAAATCACTTTAAACATGCTAATTTTAGCTCTAACACTGATGATCCACCTACAAATGTGAACTGACGTTCAAAAATAAAACATTTGAAAACGGACCATTTTCCACATTTCTGAGGCATGACGTAATGGGGGGGTGTTATCTCTTTTGTTGAAAATCAGCCGTTTTTGCTCGAACATTAAATGCCTCCAAATGGTATTTAATTAACTTCCTGGGGTGAAGAAACCCTTTTTGAGAACTCAGAGTGAGTAAATTGGCCATTTTCATGCACTTTTAACCATTCCATTAATCTTGTGTTTAGGGCCCCTGGAAGCATGAAAATCACTTTAAACATGCTAATTTGAGCTCTAACACTGATGATCCACCTACAAATGTGAACTGACGTTCAAAAATAAAACATTTGAAAACGGACCATTTTCCACATTTCTGAAGCATGACATAATGGGGGGTCTTATCTCTTTTGTCAAAAATCAGCTGTTTTTGATTGAACATTAAATGCCTCCAAATAGTATTTAATTCACTTCCCGAGCCCCTGGAAGCATGAAAATCACTTTAAACATGCTAATTTTAGCTCTAACACTGATGATCCACCTACAAATGTGAACTGACGTTCAAGAATAAAACATTTGAAAACGGACCATTTTCCACATTTCTGAAGCATGACATAATGGGGGGGTCTTATCTCTTTTGTCAAAAATAAGCAGTTTTTGATTAAACATTAAATGCCTCCAAATAGTATTTAATTCACTTCCCGAGCCCCTGGAAGCATGAAAATCACTTTAAACATGCTAATTTTAGCTCTAACACTGATGATCCACCTACAAATGTGAACTGACGTTCAAAAATAAAACATTTGAAAACGGACCATTTTCCACATTTCTGAAGCATGACGTAATGGGGGGGTGTTATCTCTTTTGTCGAAAATCAGCTGTTTTTGCTCGAACATTAAATGCCTCCAAATGGTATTTAATTAACTTCCTGGGGTGAAATACCCTTTTTGAGAACTCAGAGTGAGTAAATTGGCCATTTTCATGCACTTTTAACCATTCCATAAATCTTGTGTTTAGGGCCCCTGGAAGCATGAAAATCACTTTAAACATGCTAATTTTAGCTCTAACACTGATGATCCACCTACAAATGTGAACTGACGTTCAAAAATAAAACATTTGAAAACGGACCATTTTCCACATTTCTGAAGCATGACGAAATGGGGGGGGTTATCTCTTTTGTCAAAAATCAGCTGTTTTTGATTGAACATTAAATGCCTCCAAATAGTATTTAATTCACTTCCCGAGCCCCTGGAAGCATGAAAATCACTTTAAACATGCTAATTTTAGCTCTAACACTGATGATCCACCTACAAATGTGAACTGACGTTCAAAAATAAAACATTTGAAAACGGACCATTTTGCACATTTCTGAAGCATGACGTAATGGGGGGGTGTTATCTCTTTTGTCGAAAATCAGCCATTTTTGCTCGAACATTAAATGCCTCCAAATGGTATTTAATTAACTTCCCGGGGTGAAGAAACCCTTTTTGAGAACTCAGAGTGAGTAAATTGGCCATTTTCATGCACTTTTAACCATTCCATAAATCTTGTGTTTAGGGCCCCTGGAAGCATGAAAATCACTTTAAACATGCTAATTTTAGCTCTAACACTGATGATCCACCTACAAATGTGAACTGACGTTCAAAAATAAAACATTTGAAAACGGACCATTTTCCACATTTCTGAAGCATGACGTAATGGGGGGTCTTATCTCTTTTGTCAAAAATCAGCTGTTTTTGCTTGAACATTAAATGCCTCCAAATAGTATTTAATTCACTTCCCGAGCCCCTGGAAGCATGAAAATCACTTTAAACATGCTAATTTTAGCTCTAACACTGATGATCCACCTACAAATGTGAACAGACGTTCAAAAATAAAACATTTGAAAACTGACCATTTTCCACATTTCTGAAGCATGACGTAATGGGGGGGTGTTATCTCTTTTGTCGAAAATCAGCCGTTTTTGCTCGAACATTAAATGCCTCCAAATGGTATTTAATTAACTTCCCGGGGTGAAGAAACCCTTTTTGAGAACTCAGAGTGAGTAAATTGGCCATTTTCATGCACTTTTAACCATTCCATAAATCTTGTGTTTAGGGCCCTTGGAAGCATGAAAATCACTTTAAATATGATAATTTTAGCTCTAACACTGATGATCCACCTACAAATGTGAACTGACGTTCAAAAATAAAACATTTGAAAACGGACCATTTTCCACATTTCTGAAGCATGACGTAATGGGGGGGTGTTATCTCTTTTGTCAAAAATCAGCTGTTTTTGCTTGAACATTAAATGCCTCCAAATTGTATTTAATTCACTTCCCGAGCCCCTGGAAGCATGAAAATCACTTTAAACATGCTAATTTTAGCTCTAACACTGATGATCCACCTACAAATGTGAACTGACGTTCAAAAATAAAACATTTGAAAATGGACCATTTTCCACATTTCTGAAGCATGACGTAATGGGGGGGTGTTATCTCTTTTGTTGAAAATCAGCCGTTTTTGCTCGAACATTAAATGCCTCCAAATGGTATTTAATTAACTTCCCGGGGTGAAGAAACCCTTTTTGAGAACTCAGAGTGAGTAAATTGGCCATATTCATGCACTTTTAACCATTCCATTAATCTTGTGTTTAGGGCCCCTGGAAGCATGAAAATCTATTTAAACATGCTAATTTTAGCTCTAACACTGATGATCCACCTACAAATGTGAACTGACGTTCAAAAATAAAACATTTGAAAACGGACCATTTTCCACATTTCTGAAGCATGACATAATGGGGGGTCTTATCTCTTTTGTCAAAAATCAGCTGTTTTTGATTGAACATTAAATGCCTCCATATAGTATTTAATTCACTTCCCGAGCCCCTGGAAGCATGAAAATCACTTTAAACATGCTAATTTTAGCTCTAACACTGATGATCCACCTACAAATGTGAACTGACGTTCAAAAATAAAACATTTGAAAACTGACCATTTTCCACATTTCTGAAGCATGACGAAATGGGGGGGGGGGTTATCTCTTTTGTCAAAAATCAGCTGTTTTTGATTGAACATTAAATGCCTCCAAATAGTATTTAATTCACTTCCCGAGCCCCTGGAAGCATGAAAATCACTTTAAACATGCTAATTTTAGCTCTAACACTGATGATCCACCTACAAATGTGAACAGACGTTCAAAAATAAAACATTTGAAAACGGACCATTTTGCACATTTCTGAAGCATGACGTAATGGGGGGGTGTTATCTCTTTTGTCGAAAATCAGCCGTTTTTGCTCGAACATTAAATGCCTCCAAATGGTATTTAATTAACTTCCCGGGGTGAAGAAACCCTTTTTGAGAACTCAGAGTGAGTAAATTGGCCATTTTCATGCACTTTTAACCATTCCATAAATCTTGTGTTTAGGGCCCCTGGAAGCATGAAAATCACTTTAAACATGCTAATTTTAGCTCTAACACTGATGATCCACCTACAAATGTGAACTGATGTTCAAAAATAAAACATTTGAAAACGGACCATTTTCCACATTCTGAAGCATGACGTAATGGGGGGGGTGTTATCTCTTTTGTCAAAAATCAGCTGTTTTTGCTTGAACATTAAATGCCTCCAAATAGTATTTAATTCACTTCCCGAGCCCCTGGAAGCATGAAAATCACTTTAAACATGCTAATTTTAGCTCTAACACTGATGATCCACCGACAAATGTGAACAGACGTTCAAAAATAAAACATTTGAAAACGGACCATTTTCCACATTTCTGAAGCATGACGTAATGGGGGGGTGTTATCTCTTTTGTCAAAAATCAGCTGTTTTTGCTTGAACATTAAATGCCTCCAAATAGTATTTAATTCACTTCCCGAGCCCCTGGAAGCATGAAAATCACTTTAAACATGCTAATTTTAGCTCTAACACTGATGATCCACCTACAAATGTGAACTGACGTTCAAAAATAAAACATTTGAAAACGGACCATTTTCCACATTTCTGAAGCATGACGTAATGGGGGGGTGTTATCTCTTTGTCGAAAATCAGCCGTTTTTGCTCGAACATTAAATGCCTCCAAATGGTATTTAATTAACTTCCCGAGGTGAAGAAACCCTTTTTGAGAACTCAGAGTGAGTAAATTGGCCATTTTCATGCACTTTTAACCATTCCATAAATCTTGTGTTTAGGGCCCCTGGAAGCATGAAAATCACTTTAAACATGCTAATTTTAGCTCTAACACTGATGATCCACCTACAAATGTGAACTGACGTTCAAAAATAAAACATTTGAAAACGGACCATTTTCCACATTTCTGAAGCATGACGTAATGGGGGGGGTGTTATCTCTTTTGTCGAAAATCAGCTGTTTTTGCTTGAACATTAAATGCCTCCAAATAGTATTTAATTCACTTCCCGAGCCCCTGGAAGCATGAAAATCACTTTAAACATGCTAATTTTAGCTCTAACACTGATGATCCACCTACAAATGTGAACTGACGTTCAAAAATAAAACATTTGAAAACGGACCATTTTCCACATTTCTGAAGCATGACGTAATGGGGGGGTGTTATCTCTTTTGTCGAAAATCAGCCGTTTTTGCTCGAACATTAAATGCCTCCAAATGGTATTTAATTAACTTCTCGGGGTGAAGAAACCCTTTTTGAGAACTCAGAGTGAGTAAATTGGCCATTTTCATGCACTTTTAACCATTCCATAAATCTTGTGTTTAGGGCCCC